>NC_057812.1:652218808-652492701 GCF_018294505.1 Triticum aestivum | reverse complement strand
GCGTTATCAGTGACGGGAGGAACAGCCGGGGGTACCTGGTGAAACGGAAACACATGCTCATCAAAGTAAACGTGCCGGGAACTGAACACACGGTGGGAGACGGGATCGTAGCACCGATATCCCTTGGAGTTGGAGGGGTGGCCGATGAAGATGCAAGCGACAAATCGATGTGCAAGCTTGTGAGAAGCAGTGTCGGCAGTGCTGGGATAGCAAAGGCACCCAAAAATACGCAAGTCGTCATAAGACGGGGGCATACCAAAAAGAAGATGGTGAGGTGCGTAGTTACACCGTGGGCAGCAGGGTCTAATGTTAAGAAGAACTGATGTAGTGGCGAGTGCGTTCGGCCAGAAATGAGGCGACATGTTGGCATGAAACAGGAGCGTGCGAACGCAGTCATTCAAAGTGCGAAGGACGCGTTCGGCTCGACCGTTCTGCTGTGAAGTGTACGGGCATGTGAGGCGGAAAACTGTGCCGTGATGCGACAAAAAGGTGCGGAAAGCAAGGTTGTCGAACTCTTTTCCATTGTCCGTCTGAAGCACAATGATGGGATGCCCAAACTGCGTGCGGACATAGGAGAAAAAGGACGCCAAGGTAGAGAGTGCATCCGACTTTCTACACAAAGGAAAAGTCCATACATAATGAGAATAATCATCGAGAATGACCAGATAATATAAATAATCCGAGTTACTGGGAACCGGAGAAGTCCACACATCGCTATGAATCAACTGAAAAGGAAAAGAAGCAATGGTGGTGGAATTAGTAAACGGCAGACGAACATGTTTGCCGACTCGACATGCATGACAAGTGTGATTCTTGATTTTATTGCAACTGAAACTGAAACTCCTAAAAATATGACGAAGTGTGACGGGGTTGGGATGACCCAAGCGAGCGTTCCAGAGATCGACGCCAGCGGAGAGAGCAACCGGTGCGATGGTGGTGGATGAAGGCGAGTGCACCAGATAGAGCTTGTCGGGGCCGTCACATCGGCGAAGTACCATCCTGGTGCGAGCGTCTTTGACACAAAAACCAAGCTCGTCAAATTCAACGGTAACAGGATTTTCAGAGTGAAACAACGAACGAAAATGAGATTCTTAATAAGATGAGGTGACACAAGTATGTTAGACAAAGATAATGAAGTAGAAGTAGAAGGAAAAGAAGTGTGCCCAACATGTGTTATAGGAAGTGTGGAACCGTCGCCGACAATGATGCGGCGGTCGGTAGAGACAGGAGTGAAGGAGGCAAGGTTACCAGGATGAGCAAACATGTGAGCCGTTGCACTGGTGTCCATGTACCAATCACCACCTCCAGTGTAGTTCGTCGGCGTATGAGCGGCATGAAGCCCGATGAGGAGCGCCGGGTCCCAGGGCACCGACGGCAGGGCCGACGAGGGGGACGAAGAGCCGAAGGGCACCGGCGGCGGGGCGACGACGGACGCGCCGTAGGTGGCGGCCGCCCCATACGGCGACAGGGCTGCGCCGTAGGGCGCCGGCGGCGGAGCCGCGCCAAAGGGTGCCGGCGGCGGGACGACAGAGGCGGCGGTGGACGGGCCGGTTGACGCCATCGCTGGTCCGACGACGGAGATTCGCGTGGCGGCTTTGGATGGATCGCGCGGCGGCAGCAGCAACTCGGGAACGCGGGCTTGGATGGATCGCGCGGCGGCAGCAGCAGCTCGGGCACGCAGCAGATCGAGCGATGCGGCAGCGAAGCAACTTGGTGGCTGGCGCGATGGATCGGACGACGCGGCGTGCGGCTGCCAGCACCTATATCAAGCCACTAGATGGAGACCGCGCAATCTTCATGTTGTAGATAATGGCTAGCATACCTTTGACTTTTGAACGTATTAAGAGAATGATGAATCCACGTATGAAAGTGGCTAGCAGCGGGCAGCGGACGTGCTAGTAGCGCGCGTGGCTAGCGGCGGCTAGAGAAGCACGCATGTGAAAGGGTAGCCGCGGCCGGCGCGGTTGACGCGCGGGCGGTGGCGGTGGATGGGTGGCGGCGGGGGCGCGGAGAAGGTGTGCGGCAGCGGCAGCAGCGGAAAACTAGGGTTTAAAACCTAAAAACTGATACCATGAAATATGTGAATTGCATGATGTATTACTTTTCGTGCATAGGTACGTATATATGATGTACAAAGGTGGATCACAGACCTCAACTATACAAGAAACTAGAAGACGGGCCCAATACACAATATGCACATAACACATATATACTCAACATTAGGTAATCCAAACATAAGTTAAGATAAATTAGGTAAGTTTGAGATTACCAGTACGTATAGTCATGTTTGAGTCCTATTCGGATTAGTATGAAGTGCGATCAGCGTTGCCGGTTGATTAGTTTAGAAAAGTGACTTCGCGTGTCCTAGTAGTAGTGTTCCTATTAGGCTAGGAGTTTGCCTTTGTTGGGTTTTGTCCGTGTTGCTTCTGGAGTCCAAAGCAGGTACGAGTAAGGTCTCGAGTCGGTCAATGTTATGGCTGGTATGTGTATATATATACACAGCCAATTCATGAGATTTGTAACGTGAAGAGAAAAACAAGAAAAAGAAATAAAGAGGAAAACAAAAGGCACGATACGAGCTCTTGGCTATCAATTTTTTGTGCGCGTGTGTTTATTGTAATTTGATGTGATCGATCCTGTGGGCGAAGTTCCAACATCCGCCGCCTGCTAGGCACGGGCCGCCGTCCGCCGCGGGGGCGGGGCGTGGGGTCCGCCACCGAGGCAGGGGCCGCCGCCCGCTACGGCGACGCCCACCTTGGGGCCTCCGGCAAAGACGGCTACTGGCCGAGCTAATGTACGACAGCAGGAGGAGCCTGCTCCGCCGCCGGCAGCCAAGGCGCAGGCAGTGGGATGTGGCCGCGACGCCTGTCCGGGATGGGCTGCGCACGGCGGCACTGGCAGAGATAAGGCAATTGGGTGATGATGGTTACGACGTTTATGTAGAAGGTCAGCATCGAGGGTCGTCTTCTAGTGGCGGCCGAGGTTTCAATGGGTACAATGGCGGCGGACCGGGACGCGGTTTCCAGGGACCGCCAGGAAATTTTGTGGAAGGTGTTGCTGGCCTCAACGACAAGTTCTGGGTGGGCATCGTTTCCGCAGCGGGAGAGGGGGACAGCAGTGCCCGCCCCCACCACGCCCACCTCCAGCACCGCCGGCTGCCCAGGTAGTGCATACGCCCCAAGTGGCGATGATGGACATCATAGCAGCGGCGGCTTCACCAGCTTTACACGAGGTGGCTGCGGACACGGTCCGGGCTCTTGCAGCGGTTAACATCCCGGTACCCACTTCTGGAGCTGACAAGGGTCCGGACAAAACTGAGGGTGAAAAGCTTTCGAAGTGGGCTATGAAGAAGAAGAAGCTGCCTTGCTATAGATGTGACGAGCCAGACATTTTGTCGCAGAGTGTACTAATGAGCTTTGTGATTACTGCCTCAGATCGCAGCATGTGTCCGGTGAATGCCCGCTTCTTTGGGTCTTAAGCCATGGGTTAACATATATGGAGTTTGCTGTCAGGAATTGATGTTCTTTGAGTCACTTGATGTCATCTATGACTCATGTGGTGGAGAGTTCTTTTCTAGTAGTGGTTAAGGTTACCAATGGGTCCATGATAGAGACTCGGATGGTAAGACAGTTGAGAGAGTTGGTACCAGGCAACTATCAGTGGCATCTTGATAAGCTGGAGAACCAAACTTACAAGGTTGATTTCCCCACTAAGGAAGATCAGTTGCATATTCTTAAATTTTGCATGTGCAGGGTACCGAGTACTAACGTTATTATGGCTTTTGACAAGTGGAAGCAGAAGGAGCCCGAGGGTACACCTTTAGAGAAGGTCTGGGTACGGTTCTATGGTGCACCTCGCAAACCGATTAATCACTTTTTGGTAGCTTGGAGCTTGGGATCACTCATTGGTAAGACGGAACAGGTGGACATGTCTTTCACTCGCGCACAAGGAGCGGCGAGGTTACTGGTGAGTGTGGTCAGTCTTGAGTTCGTGCCAGATGTAGTTAAGTGGACCCATGTCGGGGTCACGTTTGTACTAGAGATTGAGATTGAGGATACCCCGATACCTCAGGAGGGGGGTGAGCATTAGGATATGGATACGGCTGAGGGGGATGGAGCCCCTAGGAATTAGGACAAGGGGCCTGAGAGTACAGCACGTGAGCCGGCTAAAGGGCCGAATTCAAAGTTGGATAAGGCGGATAAGTCTGCCAAGGAGACGTCATCTTTCACGACTCCGATGAACATGCTTCGGTTTGGTTCTTTTGGAGCGTGGTCTGCACCTAGCCGCTTATGGAGTAGCCGAGTTGAGGCGGATGATCCGGCGAAACATGAGCTACCGTTGGTGCCTGACTGTGTGTCACCGTCGGTACCTTCATCTCAGTAGGTAGACTTCGGGGTGTCGGTTTCACCCAGACATGAGACGGTGGAGATCGGAGGGATGGTCGACGAGGAGGTTCGTTGCCGCTCTCCTCCTACTTCACCCACCCCGGGCGGTGTAGGGAGGAGCGCTCCGAGTACCTCGCCGACGGCTGTTTCGGCGGCCACCATTTTGTCGCGCGCGTGTGGGAGGGGAAGTGGGCAGGAGGCCCGCACCATCTTCTCCCATGTGGCGGTCCCTACACATCTTGGAGAGGGGCACGAGCAGGAGGCTCACGGCGCCCTCTCCCCGCGGAGCAGCACCGGCAGGCACAGTCAGGAGCATGGGCAGGAGGCCCGCAGCCCGTCCACGGTCGTGACGAGTCCACGCCATGATGACAGGTTGGCGGGGAGTGCGACTGTTGAGCAGGTGGCTCCATGGTCTCGCTCTCCCGTCACTACTGGTGGCGGCTCCCACTCAACCACGCCCTTCCCATCTTCAATGGCATCAAGGGATGGGCGTGGGAACGGGGCGCAGATGCCTCGGGAGAGGACTTCAGAGGAGTTGATCGCTTTTGGTGGGATCATGGATCCGGTGACGGCTGGCAGGCGTGTCAGTGACCAGATCCAGGGTCAACCAGATGCTGACGATCTACAGTTAAGGCGCGCCATGAGGGCGGCCAAGCTTCGAGATGTCGAGGCAACTACAGGTATGTCCTTCGATAAGAGTTGTTCAATTTTGCATTTTACCGATCATGAAATTATCGATAAAGCAAACGAGTTAGGAATTTCCTTGGGTTCGAATGAGAAGGAGGTGCAAATTCGGTAAATGGTCTTTTAGATTTAGAAGCGGAGAGAGCTTCTGAAATAATCTATTGCCTAGTACGGAGGTCGAAGATGAGGATGGGTCGGAGAATGCGGACATTGTAGAGCCTCTAATGACGGAGGGTAATGTCTCGAGTTTTGCCGATCATGCATTCCCAAAGGGTGATGGGGAGAATCCCAAGAGACCATGGAAATGGAAAATATATCCGACTTCGGCGGTTCGTAGGAGTGCTAGGGTTAAGCTTAAGAATTTTTTTTACGATGATCTATAAAAGGAATCTTTTGGAATAGCAGAGGTCTAGCTGACCTGGCTAAAGGAAGATGCTTGGCAGAGACAACGATAGAGCAAAAGTTAGATTTCATTGCGCTACTTGAAACAGGATGGGATAATTTCACCTCACAATTCCTTGGAACTTTGTCCAGAGGAATTGATTTTGACTGGCACTGTTTACCTCGTAGGGGAAGATCCGGTGGGAGTTTGCTAGGGGTTTGATGCGAAATGCTTGAGGTAATTAATGTGGTTTGGGGGGACTTTGTGGTCAAGTTTCGGGTGATATCGAAATTGGATGGCTTCCGATGGTCTCTTGTAGCGGTCTATGTGGCAGCACAACCCGAACTTAAACCAGATTTTTTTAGCAGACTTGGTACGGATTTGTCGGGACGAGACCCTTCCAATCCTAGTCGGAGGGGATTTTAACATAATTTAGAGGAGAGATGAAAAGAATAATGATAACTTCGATGGTCCTTGGTCTATGATGTTTAACATGATTATTGAAAGTCTTAGCTTGAGAGAAATAGAGCTCACAGGTAGACAATATACATGGGCCAATTCATTGCCCAATCCAACTTATGAGAAGCTAGATAGGGTGCTTGCTAGTGTGGAATTGGAACAAAAATACCCATTGCGATGTAGAGGGCGATCTCTGACCACACACCATGAAGGAAATATGCCCTAGAGGCAATGATAAATTTGTTATTTATATTTCCTTATATCATGATAAATGTTTATTATTCATCATAGAATTGTATTAACCGGAATCTTAGTACATGTGTGAATACATAGACAAACAGAGTGTCACTAGTATGCCTCTACTTGACTAGCTCGTTAATCAAAGATGGTTAAGTTTCCTAGCCATGGGCAAGAGTTGTCATTTGATGAACGGGATCACATCATTATAGAATGATGTGATTGACTTGACCCATCCGTTAGCTTAGCACTATGATCGTTTAGTTTGTTGCTATTGCTTTCTTCATAACTTATACATGTTCCTATGACTATGAGATTATGCAACTCCCGAATACCGGAGGAACAATTAGTGTGCTATCAAACGTCACAACATAACTGGGTGATTATAAAGATGCTTTATAGGTGTCTCCGATGGTGTTTGTTGAGTTGGCATAGATCGAGATTAGGATTTATCACTCCAATTGTCAGATAGGTATCTCTGGGCCCTCTCTGTAATGCACATCACTATAATCCTTGCAAGCAATGTTACTAATGAGTTAGTTACAAGATGATGCATTACGGAACGAGTAAAGAGACTTGCCGGTAACGAGATTGAACTAGGTATTGAGATACCGACGATCAAATCGCGGGCAAGTAACATACCGATGACAAAGGGAATAACATATGTTGTTGTGTGGTTTGACCGATAAAGATCTTTGTAGATATGTAGGAACCAATATGAGCATCCAGGTTTCACTATTGGTTATAGACCAGAAGTAAGTCTCGGTCATGTCTACATAGTTGTCGAACCCGCAGGGTCCGCATGCTTAACGTTCGATGATGATTGGTATTATGAGTTTATGTGTTTTGATGTACCGAAGGTTGTTTGGAGTCCCGTATGTGATCATGGACATGATGAGGAGTCTCGAAATGGTCGAGACATAAAGATTGATATATTGGATGACTATATTCGGACACCGGATGAGTTCTGGGTCTCAACGGATATATATGGGAGTGCCGGAAGGGTTATCAGAACCACCAGAGAAGTAATGGGGCTTAATGGGCCTAGGGGAGAGAGAGAGAGGGGCTGCCAAGGGCTGGTCGCGCACCCCCCATGGGCCTAGTCCGAATTGGACTAGGGGGAGGGGTGCTACCTCTTGAGCACTACGTTGGATTTCCTTGAAGAGGAAAGGATGATGCAACAAAGTAGCGTATGTATTTCCTCAGTTTTTGAGAACCAAGGTATCAATCCAGTAGGATGCTACGCGCGAGTCCCTCGTACCTGCACAAAGCAAATAACTCCTCGCAACCAACGTGATAAGGGGTTGTCAATCCCTTCACGGTCACTTACGAGAGTGAGATCTGATAGATATGATAAGATAATATTTTTTGGTATTTTTATGATAAATATGCAAAGTAAAATAAAAGCAAAGTAAAATAAAAGCAAAGTAAAAAAGCAAAGGAAATAACTAAGTATTGGAAGATTAATATGATGAAGATAGACCCGGGGGCCATAGGTTTCACTAGTGGCTTCTCTCAAGAGCATAAGTATTTTACGGTGGGTGAACGAATTACTGTTGAGCAATTGACAGAATTGAGCATAGTTATGAGAGTATCTAGGTATGATCATGTATATAGGCATCACATCCAAGACAAGTAGACCGACTCCTGCCTGCATCTACTACTATTACTCCACTCATCGACCGCTATCCAGCATGCATCTAGACTATTAAGTTCATGAAAACAGAGTAACGCCTTAAGCAAGATGACATGATGTAGAGGGATAAATTCATGCAATATGATAAAAACCCCATCTTGTTATCCTCAATGGCAAAAATACAATACGTGCCTTACTGCCCCTACTGTCACTAGGGAAGGACACCGCAAGATTCAACCCAAAGCTAAGCACTTCTCCCATTGCAAGAAAGATCAATCTAGTAGGCCAAACCAAACTGTTAATTCAAAGAGACTTGCAAAGATAACCAATCATACATAAAAGAATTCAGAGAAGATTCAAATATTGTTCATAGATAGTCTTGATCATAAACCCACAATTCATCGGTCTCAACAAACACACCGCAAAAAGAAGATTACATCGAATAAATCTCCACAAGAGAGGGGGAGAACATTGTATTGAGCTCCAAAAAGAGAGAAGAAGTCATCTAGCTAATAACTATGGACCCGAAGGTCTGAGGTAAACTACTCACACTTCATCGGAGGGGCTATGGTGTTTATGTAGAAGCCCTCCGTGATGGATGCCCACTCCACCGGAGCTCCGGAACAGGCCCCAAGATGGGATCTCGTGGATACAGAAAGTTACGGCGGTAGAATTAGGGGTTTGGCTCCGTATCTGATCGTTTGGGGGTACGTAGGTATATATAGGAGGAAGGAGTATGTCGGTGGAGAAATAGGGGGCCCACGAGGGTGGAGGGCATGCTTGGGGGGGGGGGGGGTAGGCGCGCCCCCTACCTCGTGGCCTCCTCCTTTGTTTCTTGATGTAGGGTCCAAGTCTCCTGGATCATGTTCGGTGAGAAAATCACGTTGCCGAAGGTTTCATTCCGTTTGGACTCTGTTTGATATTCCTTTTCTTCAAAACCCTAAAATAGGCAAAAAACAACAATTCTGGGCTGGGCCTCCGGTTAATAGGTTAGTCCCCAAAATAATATAAAAATGGATAATAAAGCCCAATAATGTCCAAAACAGTAGATAATATATCATGGAGCAATCAAAAATTATAGATACGTTGGAGACGTATCAAGCATCCCCAAGCTTAATTCCTGCTCGTCCTCGAGTAGGTAAATGATAAAAACAGAATTTTTGATGCGGAGTGCTACTTGGCATAATTTTAATGTAATTCTTCACAATATTGGTATGAATATTAAGATCCGAAAGATTCAAGATAAAAATTCATATTGACATAAAAATAATAATACTTCAAGCGTACTAACTAAGCAATTATGTCTTCTCAAAATAACATGGCCAAAGAAAGTTCATCCCTACAAAATCATATAGTTTAGTCATGCTCCATTTTCGTCACACAAGAATGCTCTCATCATTCACAACCCCGATGACAAGCCAAGCAATTGTTTCATACTTTAGTAATCTCAAACCTATAAACTTTCACGCAATATATGAGCGCCAGCCATGGACATAGCACTATGGGTGGAATAGAATATGATGATGGGGGTTATGTGGAGAAGACAAAAAAGGAGAAAGTCTGACATCAACGAGGCTAATCAATGGGCTATGGAGATGCCCATCGATTGATGTTAATGCAAGGAGTAAGGATTGCCATGCAACAGATGCACTAGAGCTATAAATGTATGAAAGCTCAACAAAAGAAACTAAGTGGGTGTGCATCCAACTTGCTTCCTCATGAAGACCTAGGGCACTTGAGGAGGCCCATTGTTGGAATATACAAGCCAAGTTCTATAATGAAAAATTCCACTAGTATATGAAAGTTACAAAAGAAAAAGACTCTCTATCATGAAGATTATGGTGCTACTTTGAAGCAAAAGTGTGGCAAAGGATAGTAACATTGTCCCTTCTCTCTTTTTCTCTCATTTTTTTGGGCCTTCTCTTTTATGGCCTTTCTCTCTCTCTTTTATTTAATTCCTCACTTGGGACAATGCTCTAGAAAATGATGATCATCACACTTGGGACTACGCGCATGCTCCTAGGGGGATAGATTGGTAAGAAAATACCATCGCTCGTCCCCGACCGCCACTCATAAGGAGAACAATCAAAGAACACCTCATGTTTCAAATTTGTTACATGATGTTTACCATACGTGTATGCTATGGGACTTGCAAACTTCAACACAAGCATTTCTCAAATTCACAACTACTCGACTAGCATGACTTTGATATTATTACCTCCATATCTCAAAACAATCATCAAGCATCAAACTTCTCTTAGTATTCAAAACACTCATAAGAATTTTTTTACTAATCTTGAATACCTAGAATATTAGGATTATTTAAGCAAATTACCATGCTATTTAAGACTCTCAAAATAATCTAGGTGAAGCATGAGAGATCAATAGTTTCTATAAAACAAATCCACCACCGTGCTCTAAAAGATATAAGTGAAGTACTAGAGCAAGACTATATAACTCAAAAGATATAAGTGAAGCACATAGAGTATTCTAACAAATTCCAAAACATGTACGGCTCTCTTAAAAGGTGTGTACATCAAGGATGATTGTGGTAAACTAAAAATCAAAGACTCAAATCATACAAGACGCTCCAAGCAAAACACATATCATGTGGTGAATAAAAATATAGCTCCAAGTAAAGTTACCGATAGAAGTAGATGAAAGAGGGGATGCCTTCCGGGGCATCCCCAAGCTTTGGATTTTAGGTTTCCTTAGGTTATCTTGGGGTTGCCATGGGAATCCCCAAGATTAGGCTCTTGCCACTCCTTTTTCCATAATCCATCAAATCTTTACCCAAAACTTGAAAACTTCACGACACAAAACTTAAAGTAGAAAATCTCGTGAGCTCCGTTAGTGAAAGAAAACAAAAGACCACTTCAAGGTACTGTAATGAACTCATTATTTATTTATATTGGTGTTAAACCTACTGTATTCCAACTTATTTATGGTTTATAAACTATTTTACTAGCCATAGATTCATCAAAATAAGCAAACAACACATGAAAAACAGAATTTGTCAAAAACAGAACAGTCTGTAGTAATCTGTAGCTAGCGCAAGATCTGGAACCCCAAAAATTCTAAAATAAATTTCTGGACGTGAGGAATTTATCTATTAATCATCTGCAAAAATAATTAACTAAAGATCACTTTCCAAATAAAAATGGCATCAGTTCTCGTGAGCGCTAAAGTTTTTGTTTTTTTACAGCAAGATATCAAGACTTTCCCCAAGTTTTCCCAACAGTTCTACTTGGCACAAACACTAATTAAACACAAAAAACACAACCAAAACAGAGTCTAGGTAAATTATTTATTACTAAACAGGAGCAAAAAGCAAGGAACAAAAATAAAATTGGGTTGCCTCCCAACAAGCGCTATCGTTTAACGCCCCTAGCTAGGCATAAAAAGCAAGGATAGATCTAGGTATTGCCATCTTTGGTGGGCAATCCATAAGTGACTCTCATAATAGATTCATAAGGTAATTTAATTTTCTTTCTAGGAAAGTGTTCCGTGCCTTTCCTTAACGGAAATTGGAATCTAATATTTCCTTCCTTCATATCAATAATTGCACCAATCGTTCTAAGGAAAGGTCTACCAAGGATAATAGGACATGAAGGATTGCAATCTATGTCAAGAACAATAAAATCTACGGACACATAATTCCTATTTGCGACAATAAGAACATCATTGATTCTTCCCACTGGTTTCTTAATAGTGGAATCCGCAAGGTGCAAGTTTAAAGAGCAATCATCAAAAGCACGGAAACCTAACAAATCAGACAAAGTTTTTGGAATCGTGGAAACACTAGCACCCAAATCACATAAAGCATAGAACTCATGATCTTTAATATTAATTTTAATAGTTGGTTCCCACTCATCATAAAGTTTTCTAGGGATAGAAACTTCCAACTCAAGTTTTTATTCATAAGATTGCATCAAGGCATCAACGATATGTTTTGTAAACGCTTTATTTTGACTATAAGCATGAGGAGAATTTAGCACGGATTGCAACAAGGAAATACAATCAATCAAAGATCACTTTTAATAATTAAATTCCTTGAAATCCAAAATAGTGGGTTTAGCAACATCTAGGGTTTTAGTTTCTTCAGTCCCACTTTCATTAAATTTAGCATCAAGATCTAAAAACTCCGAATTTTTGGAACGCCTTCTAGGTAAAGGTGGATCATATTCAGTCCCATCATTATCAAGATTCATATTGCAAAACAAAGATTTAATAGGGGACACATTAATAACTTTTAGATCTTCATATTTATTTTCATAGGAACTAGAAGAACACGCTCTTATAAAGGCATCTTTCTTAACACGCATCCTAGCGGTTCTTTATTTGCACTGATCAATGGAAATTCTCATGGTTTTGAGAGACTCATTGATATCATGCTTAGGAGGAATAGATCTAAGTTTCAAAGAATCAACATCAACGTTCCTAGCCAACTCATCAATCTTAAGCAATTTTTCTTTAGTCAAAGCATTGAAATTCTTTTGCGAAGTAATAAATTATTTAATATTAGATTCAAAATCAGAGGTCATCTTATTATAATTTACATAAGAATTGTTGTAGGAATTACCATAATTATTAGAGGGATTACTAGGATAAGGCCTAGGATTAAAATTTCCTCTATACGCATTGTTACCAAAATTGTTCCGACCAACAAAATTCACATCCATAGATTTATTATTATTGTAAATCAAAGTAGAAAAGGGCATATCATTAGGATCAGAAGAAACACTTTTACTAGCAAATAATTTCATAAGTTCATCCATCTTTCCACTCAAAACATTAATTTCTTCTATCGCATGCACCTTTTTATTAGTAGATCTTTCTGTATGCCATTGAGAATAATTAACCATAATATTATCTAGGAGTTTAGTGGCTTCTCCTAAAGTGATTTCCATAAAAGTGCCTCCCGCGGCCGAATCTAAAAGATTTCTAGAAGAAAAATTCAATCCGGCATAAAATTTTTGTATAATCATCCACAAATTCAAACCATGAGTAGGGCAATTACGTATCATTAATTCATCCTCTCCCAAGATTGTGCAACATGTTCATGATCAAGTTGCTTAAAATTCATAATATCGTTTCTAAGGGAAATGATCTTAGCGGGAGGAAAATACTTAGAGATAAAAGCATCTTTGCACTTGTTCCAAGAATCAATACTATTTTTAGGCAAAGACGAAAACCAAGCTTTAGCAAGACCTCTAAGCGAAAAAGGGAATAGCTTCAATTTAACAATATCATTATCCACATCTTTCTTATTTTGCTTATCACACAAATCAACGAAGCTATTTAGATGGGTAGCAGCATCTTCACTAGGAAGGCCGGAAAACGGATTTTTCATGACAAGATTCATCAAAGCAGCATTAATTTCACAAGATTCAGCATCAGTAAGAGGAGCAATCGGAGTGCTAATAAAATCATTGTTGTTGGTATTGGTAAAGTCACACAATTTAGTGTTATCTTGAGCCATCGCGACAAGCAAGCAATCCAACACACAAGCAAACAAAAAGTAAGCGGGCAAAAAGAGGCAAATAGAGAAAGAGAGGGAGGATAGAGAGAGAGAGGGCGAATAAAATGGCAAGGGTGAAGTGGGGGAGAGGAAAACGAGAGGCAAATGGCAAATAATGTAATGCGGGAGATAAGGGTTGTGATGGGTACTTGGTATGTTGACTTTTGTGTAGACTCCCCGGCAACGACGCCAGAAATCTTCGTGCTACCTCTTGAGCAATGTGTTGGATTTCCTTGAAGAGGAAAGGATGATGCAGCAAAGTAGCGTAAGTATTTCCCTCAGTTTTTGAGAACCAAGGTATCAATCCAGTAGGAGGCTACGCGCGAGTCCCTCGTACCTGCACAATGCAAATAACTCCTCGCAACCAACACGATAAGGGGTTGTCAATCCCTTCACGGTCACTTACGAGAGTGAGATCTGATAGATATGATAAGATAATTTTTTTGGTATTTTTATGATAAAGATGCAAAGTAAAATAAAAGCAAAGTAAAAAGCAAAGGAAATAACTAAGTACTAGAAGATTAATATGATGAAGATAGACCCGGGGGCCATAGGTTTCACTAGTGGCTTCTCTCAAGAGCATAAATATTTTACGGTGGGTGAACGAATTACTGTTGAGCAATTGACAGAATTGAGCATAGTTATGAGAGTATCTAGATATGATCATGTATATAGGCATCACGTCCAAGACAAGTAGACCGACTCTTGCCTGCATCTACTACTATTACTCCACTCATCGACCGCTATCCAGCATGCATCTAGAGTATTAAGTTCATGAAAACAGAGTAACGCCTTAAGCAAGATGACATGATGTAGAGGGATAAATTCATGCAATATGATAAAAACCCCATCTTGTTATCCTCGATGGCAACAATACAATACGTGCCTTGCTGCCCCTACTGTCACTGGGAAAGGACACTGCAAGATTGAACCCAAAGCTAAGCACTTCTCCCATTGCAAGAAAGATCAATCTAGTAGCCCAAACAAAACTAATATTTCGAAGAGACTTGCAAAGATAACCAATCATACATAAAAGAATTCATAGAAGATTCAAATATTGTTCATAGATAGTCTTGATCATAAACCCACAATTCATCGGTCTCAACAAACACACCGCAAAAAGAAGATTACATCGAATAGATCTCCACAAGAGAGGGGGAGAACATTGTATTGAGATCCAAAAAGAGAGAAGAAGCCATCTAGCTAATAACTATGGACCCGAAGGTCTGAGGTAAACTACTCACATTTCATCGGAGGGACTATGGTGTTGATGTAGAAGCCATCCGTGATGGATGCCCCCTCCGGCAGAGCTGTGGAACAGGCCCCAAGATGGGATCTTGTGGATACATAAAGTTACGTCAGTGGAATTAGGGTTTTGGCTCCGTATCTGATCGTTTGGGGGTACGTAGGTATATATAGGAGGAAAGAGTACGTCGGTGGAGCAACAGCGGCCCCACGAGTCTGGAGGGCGCGCCTGGAGGGGGGGGGGGTAGGCGCACCCCTACCTCGTGGCTTCCTCCTTTGTTTCTTGACGTAGGGTCCAAGTCTCCTGCATCATGTTCGGTGAGAAAATCACGTTCCCAAAGGTTTCATTCCATTTGGACTCCGTTTGATATTCCTTTTCTTCGAAACCCTAAAATAGGCAAAAAAAAACAACAATTCTGGGATGGGCCTCCGGTTAATAGGTTAGTCCCAAAAATAATATAAAAGTGGATAATAAAGCCCAATAATGTCCAAAACAGTTGATAATATAGCATGAAGCAATCAAAAATTATATATAGGTTGGAGACATATCAAGGGGTTGCGCCCCCTCCTTCCTTCTTCTCCTAGTAGGACTAGGAAAGGGGGGAGTCCTACTCCTACTAGGAGGAGGATTCCTCCCCCTTGGCGCGCCTATGAGGGTCGGCTGACCTCCCCCTTGCTCCTTTATATACGGAGGCAGGGGGCACCCTAGAACACACAAGTTGATTGTTTACCTGTGTGCGGTGCCCCCTCCACAGAATTCCACCTCGGTCATATCGTTGTAGTGCTTAGGCGAAGCCCTGCATTGGTAACTTCATCATAACCGTCATCACGCTGTCGTGCTGACGAAACTCTCCCTCGGCCTCAACTAGATCAAGAGTACGAGGGACGTCACCGAGCTGAACGTGTGCAGATCGCGAAGGTGCCATGCGTTTGGTACTTGACCAGTTGGATCGCGAAGACGTTCGAGTACATCAACCATGTTATTTAAACGCTTCCGCTTTCGGTCTACGAGGGTACGTAGACATACTCTTCCCCTCTCGTTGCTATGCATCCCCTAAATAGATCTTGCGTGATCGTAGGAATTTTTTTGAAATACTGTGTTCCCCAACACACCATTACTAGTAGACTTGGGAGTTGCGACACATATTGCAAACAAGAATGCTTTCTCTTTTGAACTAGGTTGGTTCGAGAGATAAAACTTTATGGGGATTATCACACGCGAATGGGCAAAAACCTGTTAGGGGAAGATCCAGTGTTGATAGATGGCAAAACAAAATTAGACATTTAAAACAGTTTTTACGAGCTTGGGCCAGAAACGAGAGTGGGATATACAGACAAGAAAAAGAGCGACTCACCCAATTAATAGATGCTCTAGATTTAAAAGCTGAAGTCAACCTTCTTACTGTAGCTGAGCATAGCTCGAAATCCGAAGCCTAGCAATGCCTACGAGTTCTTCTTAGAGAACAAGAAATCAAGTGGGCATTGTGTGCTAAGGTGCTCAAGGTTGTCCAAGGGGATGATAATACACAATTCTTTCATATTATTGCGAAGGGTAAACATAGAACGAAGAAAATAATTCAGCTTGAACAGGATAAAGGGACAATTGTCGGCCATGAGAATCATAAAGCTTATATCTCTAATTATTATAAACAATTTTTTGGGCCTCCGGAGGCAAGCACGGTGTCCCTTAATGAATCTGTTATTGGAGATGTACCTCAGCTTCGGGCAGAGGAGAACGATATTCTATCTGCACCGTTTACTGAGAAAGAGGTGTTGGATGCAATTTCACAAATGAAACCAAACAAAGCACCGGGACCAGATGGGTTTCCCTCGGAATTCTATAAGAAATGTTGGCATATTATTAAGGAAGATCTTATGCCTATGTTTCATGATTTTTTTAACGGACATTTAGAACTGTTCCATCTTAACTTTAACATGATTACGTTGTTACCAAAGAAGGAGAAGGCAGTTCGAATCGAACAATTCAGGCCAATATGTCTTCTTAACGTGAGTTTCAAAATATTCATGAAAGTGGGCACGAATAGATTGACACAGATTGCTCACTCGGTAGTGCAACCGAGCTAGACAACTTTCATGCCTGGGAGACACATTCTTGTAGGGATTGTTGTCCTGCATGAAATGTTGCATGAAATTCATTCGAAGAAGCTAGATGGGGTTATATTCAAAGTGGATTTTGAGAAGGCATATGATAAAGTAAAATGGCCATTTCTTCAATAGGCAATGCGCAAGAAAGGATTTAGTGAGACTTGGCGGAAACAAGTGAGTTCTCAAGTCCAGAAGGGTAGTGTCGGCATTAAGGTTAACGATGATATCGGTCACTACTTTCAGACACGCAGGGGATTGAGACAAGGGGATTCAATGTCCCCTCTCCTATTTAATATAGTGGTCGATATGGACCATTTGATAGGTAGAGCCAAGAAATAAAGTCAAGTGGAGGGGTTAGTCCCTCATCTGGTGGACGGGGGAGTCTCCATTTTACAATATGCTGACGACACTGTCCTGTTTATGGATCATGACATTGCAAAAGCGCGAAATATGAAACTCATACTATGTCTCTTCGAACAATTGTCTGGATTAAAAATAAACTTTCACAAGAGCGAGTTGTTCTGCTTTGGTAAGGCCAAAGATGAGCAAGACACATACATGCAATTGTTCGGGTGTGAATTAGGTTCTTTGCCTTTCAATTATTTGGACATATCGATCCATCATCGTAAGTTATCTAATAAAGAATGGAAGTGCATCGAAGATCGAATTGAAAAAAAGCTTAGTTGCTGGAAGAGCAAACTAATATCTTATGGAGGTCAGGTACTATTGATAAATTCAATACTTACTAGTATGTCGATGTTCCTGCTATATTTCTTCGAGATACTGAAAGGGGTGCGGAAAAGACTTGATTTCTTTAGATCTTGGTTCTTCTGGCAGTCAGATGAGGCCAAGAAGAAATACCGTCTCGCTCGTTGGGATGTCCTTTGCCGACCCAAGGACGAGGGGGGCTCGGTAAGCTGATTGCTCACTTGGTAGTGCAACCGAGCCAGACAGCTTTCATGCCTGGGAGACACATTCTTGAAGGGGTTGTTGTCCTGCATGAAATGTTGCATGAAATTCTTTTGCAGAAGCTAGATGGGGTTATATTCAAGTGGATTTTGAGAAGGCATATGATAAAGTAAAATGGACATTTCTTGAACATGCAATGCGCATGAAAGGATTTAGTGAGACTTGGCGGAAACAAGTGGGTTCTCAAGTCCAGAAGGGTAGTGTCGGCATTAAGGTTAACGATGATATCGGTCACTACTTTCAGACACGCAGGTGATTGAGACAAGGGGACGGATTCAATGTCTCCTCTCCTATTTAATATAGTGGCCGATATGTTGACCATTCTGATAGGCAGAGCCAAGCAAAATGGTCAAGTGGAGGGGTTAGTACCTCATCTGGTGGACGGGGGAGTCTCCATTTTACAATATGCTGACGACACTGTCCTGTTTATGGATCATGACATTGCAAAAGTGCGAAATATGAAACTCTTACTATGTCTCTTCGAACAATTGTCTGGATTAAAAATAAACTTTCACAAGAGCGAGTTGTTCTTCTTTGGTAAGGCCAAAGATGAGCAAGACACATACATGCAATTGTTTGGGTGTGAACTAGGTTCTTTGCCTTTCAATTATTTGGGCATACCGATCCATCACCGTAAGTTATCTAATAAAGAATGGAAGTGCATCGAAGATCGAATTGAAAAAAGCTTAGTTGCTGCAAGAGCAAACTAATGTCTTATGGAGGTCAGGTAGTATTGATAAATTCAATACTTACTAGTATGTCGATGTTCCTGCTATCTTTCTTCGAGATACCGAAAGGGGTGCGGAAAAGACTTGATTTCTTTAGATCTCGGTTCTTCTGGCAGTCAGATGAGGCCAAGAAGAAATACCGTCTCACTCGTTGGGATATCCTTTGCTGACCCAAGGACCAGGGGGCTCGGTAAGCTGATTGCTCACTCGGTAGTGCAACCGAGCCATGCAGCTTTCATGCTTGGGAGACACATTCTTGAAGGGGTTGTCGTCCTACATGAAACGTTGCATGAAATTCATTTGAAAAAGCTAGATGGGGTTATATTCAAAGTGGATTTTGAGAAGGCATATGATAAAGTAAAATGGACATTTCTTGAACACGCAATGCGCATGAAAGGATTTAGTGAGACTTGGCGGAAACAAGTGAGTTCTCAAGTCCAGCAGGGTAGTGTCGGCATTAAGGTTAACGATGATATCGGTCACTGCTTTCAGACACGCAGGGGATTGAGACAAGGTGATTCAATGTCTCCTCTCCTATTTAATATAGTGGCCGATATGTTGACCATTCTGATATGCAGAGCCAAGCAAAATGGTCAATAGGATGGGTTAGTACCTCATCTGGTGGACGGGGGAGTCTCCATTTTATAATATGCTGACGACACTGTCTTGTTTATGGATCATGACATTGCAAAAGCGCGAAATATGAAACTCATACTATGTCTCTTCGAACAATTGTCTGGATTAAAAATAAACTTTCACAAGAGCGAGTTGTTCTGCTTTGGTAAGGCCAAAGATGAGCAAGACACATACATGCAATTGTTTGGGTGTGAATTAGGTTCTTTGCCTTTCAATTATTTTGGGCATACCGATCCTTCACTGTAAGTTATGTAATAAAGAATGGAAGTACATCGAAGATCGAATTGAAAAAAATCTTAGTTGCTGGAAGAGCAAACTAATGTCTTATGGAGGTCAGGTAGTATTGAAAAATTCAATACTTACTAGCATGTCGA
Source organism: Triticum aestivum (assembly GCF_018294505.1). Lineage (NCBI taxonomy): Eukaryota > Viridiplantae > Streptophyta > Magnoliopsida > Poales > Poaceae > Triticum > Triticum aestivum. The sequence continues at coordinate 652,473,339 of NC_057812.1, read as the reverse complement.
TGTTCCTGCTATCTTTCTCAGAGATACCGAAAGGGGTGCGGAAAAGACTTGATTTCTTTAGATCTCGGTTCTTTTGGAAGTTAGATGAGGCCAAGAAGAAATACCGTCTCGCTCATTGGGATATCCTTTGCTGAACCAAGGACCAGGGGGCTCGGTATTGAGAACTTGGAAATCAAGAATAAATGCCTTATGAGTAAATGGCTCTATAGGTTATAGACTGAGCCGGAAGGTATGTGGGCTCAGATTCTACGCAATAAGTATTTACGTTCGAAAACGCTTGCCCAGGTCACTATGATACCAACTGATTCGCCATTTTGGAAGGGACTCATGCGAACGGAAGAATGTTTCTTTCATAGGGTCAAATTCTTGGTTTGCAATGGGATGTCAACCAGATTTTGGGAAGACACGTGGTTAGGAGAGACACCCCTAGCCATACAATATCCCACCCTATATGACATTGTGCAACGTAAGGAGGACTACGTAGGGACAATCTTTCAAACGACTCCCTTGAATATTCAGTTCAGACGTGCGTTAGTTGGTGAACGATGGACAACATGGATGCACATGGTCCGACGATTGATAGAAGTTCATTTATTAGACCTACCTAATTCATTGCACTGGAAGTTATCCAAAAACGGGGTGTTTACGGTGAAATCTTTCTACATGTATCTGATTAGTTCTGGCCCAATCTTGAGATCGTTTCATATTTGGAAGGTTAAGGTTCCCTTGTGTATTAAAATCTTTATGTGGTTCGTCCACAAGCAAGTGATCCTCACTAAAGATAACTTAATAAAGAGGCGGTGGGTAGGTAGTTCACGTTGTTGTTTTTGTGATCATGATGAAATGGTACAACACTTATTCTTAGAATGCCCACTTGCCAAATTGTTTTGGCGAACGATTCATATAGCCTCTAACATTACTCCTCCAGTTGACATTGAATTGTTGTTTGGAACGTGGTTAGCTGGGGTTGAGACTATCACCACGGCTCGTATCCGGATTCGAATATGTGCACTCATGTGGGCTATATGGAATTGTAGGAACGATATGATTTTTAACAGACAACATACTTTAACTTTCTTGCAGGTTATCTCCAGAGCTACCGCGTGGATCTGTGCGTGGTCCTTACTCACTCCTATGGACTCCAGGGAGCCTTTGGTTAATGGGTGCAACCAGTGGGAGATGGTAGCACGGGCTATATTCAACCGGTTTGGATGGTGGTTGCATAACATGATTGGAGTCTAGGGAGCTTGTCCTATACATTGCCATACCGGTTGCAATCTTGAGCATGCATTTTACTTTTATTTTTCCACTCCTTTTGCGAGCTGTAATACTTTAAGACTTTGTGCTACTTCGAGACTTTTTAATAAGAGGGCTGTATGCATCGTCATGATGCAGAGGCCGGGGCATGCCTTCATTTCCAAAAAAACTTATACAACATGCAAAAGTAACTGAAATAGAAAAGAAAATTAATAGGATGAACAAGAAAAAAAATGTGATTTTAACAACAACCAGTTGTACAAAATAAGGGTTTGAATATGAAAATAGCACTATGTTATACTGTAAGAAGTTAGTCATCACTGTAACCATCAATAATCAGTCTTCTTCTGGATCTTCTGGGCGGTGTAAAAAGATAAGATCAAATGAGTAGGGGGCTTATCTGGAGCAAATGACAAACAAGAGTATATAGTTCTCATTGTTCCAATCACAGTTACAACCAAGAAGTTGTAGACATCAATGTAACATCCATTGGATCTGTGTATCAACTCAACCCGAAAATTCTGGTGCTTCTGAAACATTGTCTAGTTCAACCTATCGAATAGCATAAAAGCGAAATTTAACAGTAAAAAACTAACACCAAAGAGCAAAAGTCAAAATTTAAAACCTTTTCCATGGGGCTATTCGAAAGAAAATCATACTAACAAAGAAAGAAAGAAAGAAAGAAAGAAAGAGACAGGCTATTTACAGAACCAGAGCCTTAGGATCTCTGTGGATGTTCGAATTGAATTCGTATATTAAAATTAGAGACCCAATTAAATTTCAAGTGGAAATGGAAATGATGTATGATTCAAAATTTTGTGTTTGGTTGCTTACTAAATTATTGTTAGAAATGAAACAATGGCCCAATTCCATTTTCTGTTTGGTTGCTGGCACCCATGTTACCTGGAAACCTCATAGAGCCATCTTTCCTCTTCTTACATACTCCATGTTACTCTCTTCGGGAGTTCCCAATGCCAGGTTCCCATCCATGACTATGGGTGCCATACAACTATATCATTGAGTCCAGCAATTCCAGCAACCTCGTAGGACCTGGATGGGTCTCCAGCTACCTCACCTTCTACTAATATAGACAGACAACTTCTTTCTTCCTCAAGAGAGTTCAAAAGATGGATACAGGGGTCCCTCAATACCAACAATCTCGAAGGACCCGTATGGCACAGATCCTGGTACGAGACTTCAAAATCCAATACTCTCACCACCCAAACAACAGAATTCGCAAAGATACAATTTCGATTCCTCAGCCCGACTCCAACATCCAGATGGGGTGTTGGGGGATGTTTGTATAGTCAGTAACATTTTGAGAAAACAGCCAATTACTGGTTGGAACAGATCAGCTGGTGTTGATGGTCAGTTAACTGCTGATATGGTTAGTTAACTGCTATTTGGACCCCTCCCGATACAAGAACATGCTATTCAAGCCATTAACTGGTAGGTCCAGTTAATTTGTCTGATAAACCGGTTTATCAGCCGTGAGTCCGAATTATAGGCCGGGCCAATTAACGGCTAGGCCTTTTTTAGCCCAAAACTGGCACATTCCCTCCGCACGTTTCAAATTGCAGGTTTATGGCCTTCCAGATTGGCTGAAACATCACCAAAACATCAAGGCAACACTTTTTCTTGTTGCTATGTAGCCTAGGATTGCATATTTAGACACTTAGTACATTGCATGCTGCTATATAGCCTAGGATATATAGATATGGCCCTAGTTAATCTCCCGATAAATGGGTTAGCGATAAATTCAGTTATAGGATACCTGTTACCGATAATCTCTAGTCAACACCCGACCAATATGGTACCTGTTACCGATATCTTGAACATTGGTTCTAGGATGGAAAGGTGCTATGTCTATGTAAATATGAGTAATCCAATGGCTATTTAAACATCAAAGAAAAAAGTCAACCATGTTTTACTGAATTTGGTAGCAGATGCGAAGCACAAGCTAGCAAGTAAGTTATCATAGTGCTCCCACCTTTCCGGTTTATTGGGCTCATCTTGCAAATCACGTCAACGGAGGAGGACCTACTTAAGTTCTAAAAACCATATTAATACTACATGCATGGCCCTGTCACTCCTTCATGCATTCGTTTATTCTACGCTGGGAACGGGAATTTGATAGAATTTAATGTGGACATAGCTATATTCGCATGTTTCCAAGACCATGAGCCTTACAAATTATAAATTTCTGATTTTTGAGATAAGCCATGTGCCCCTCTAAACCGGAAAGGAGGTAGGAGTACCTTTTTTAGACTACAGTTAGCTACAAAACATGTGGGTTGTCCAAGAAAGCAAGGTATGATATAACCCACAAGCTCCAAAAGACAAACGAATTAAAGCAGTGCAGTTACTAAGAATGCCATACCGGCAGGAAGTCCCAATCTTCCTCTCTCATATCAAATTTTTCAATAGTTTCTTCATCAAGAAGTAACTGAACCAAAACAAATAATATAATATATAAATTGCAATTAGATATCATGTAAAAATCATTTGTTGAAAAACTCACAGTATGCATTCCAGTGTACTCATCATAGTCATGTACAACTGCTGGGACATACCTGAAAGGCATAATATTGAAAGACAAGGGGTTAAACCGGGCCGGCAATTCAAAACAAAAGAAAAAAGGACATCTAACGTCATCAACCAGATTTGAAATTGTGAAGGCATTACATTTTATCTCGACGATCCCATAAATGGATGATCTCCCCAATACAATTATCTGAGGTTGTCTTTCTTTTCTTTATGTCATGCAGATCTTGCGAACTTCCTGAGTTGCCATTGTGAAGAACAAATGAGTTGAACGACTTAGACGTGCCAACCATTCTTCTGTAGTTTGAAGACCCACAATGACAATCTTGACCTGCTCCAAACTGGACAAATCTGTAGATAAGGGCATAGATTAGAAATAGGAACAGTTTTGTATACACCATGCAATAAAGCAAGGTGGGCGAAACAAAAAAAAAATAGAATGGAAAAAGAATTATAAAACCATGAAACTGAATGACCATACTTATAGTCGTCATAGGTCAGCTCCTCCCCTCTCTGTATGTCACGAAGAGCAAAAATTCCAACTTTGGTCTCTCCATCCATAGTCCTGGAAAAAAATGTGATACCAGTAGCAAGTATGAGGGTCATCAGCATGGATATTGAATAATAAGCAGTACAATATAACTAACCATTTCTACATATCTGTGTTTGGTTCACAACTATGATTGATAAACCTGGACCTTTTTCGATAAAGGACATTTTGTTCGCACACGAACACGTCACCGTGTACCATCGACGCCGGGGGTGATGCACCGCAGCTCATGTCGAAGGAGATCTGATCGGCTGCGCAATACGCAGGAAAGGCGGCAGATGCTTTTGTAGACCCGAAGCGCCGTGATGTCTACTACACAACCTTCTTGTAGACATTGTTGGGCCTCCAAGTGCAGAGGTTTGTAGGACAGTAGCAAATTTCCCTCAAGTGGATGACCTAAGGTTTATCAATGGGTAGGAGGCGTAGGAGGAAGATGGTCTCTCTCAAGCAACCCTGCAACCAAATAACAAAGAGTCTCTTGTGTCCCCAACACACCCAATACAATGGTAAATTGTATATGTGCACTAGTTCGGCGAAGAGATGGTGATACAAGTAGTATATGGATGGTAGATAAAGGTTTTTGTAATCTGAAAATATAAAAACAGCAAGGTAACTAATGATAAAAGTGAGCACAGACGGTATTGCAATGTGTTGAAACAAGGCCTAGGGTTCATACTTTCACTAGTGCAACTCCTCTCAACAATAATAACATAATTAGATCACATAACTATCCCTCAACATGCAACAAAGAGTCACTCCAAAGTCACTAATAGCGGAGAACGAACGAAGATATTATGGTAGGGTACAAAACCACCTCAAAGTTATTCTTTCCAATCAATCCGTTGGGCTATTCCTATAAGTGTCACAAACAGCCCTAGAGTTCGTACTAGAATAACACCTTAAGACACAAATCAACAAAAACCCTAATGTCACCTAGATACTCCAATGTCACCTCAAGTATCCATTGGTATGATTATACGATATGCATCACTCAATCTCAGATTCATCTATTCAACCAACACATAGAACCTCAAAGAGTGCCCCAAAGTTTCTATCGGAGAGTCAAGACGAAAACGTGTGCCAACCCCTATGCATAGATTCCCAAGTTCATGGAACCCGCAAGTTGATCACCAAAACATACATCAAGTGGATCATAGAATACCCCATTCTCACCACAGGTATCCCACGCAAGACATACATCAAGTGTTCTCAAATCCTTAAAGACTCAATCCGATAAGATAACTTCAAAGGGAAAACTCAATCCATTACAAGAGAGTAGAGGGGGAGAAACATCATAAGATCCAACTATAATAGAAAAGCTCGCGATACATCAAGATTGTGCCACCTCAAGAACACGAGAGAGAGAAAGAGAGAGATCAAACACATAGCTACTGGTACATGCCCTTAGCCCCGAGGGAGAACTACCCCCTCCTCGTCATGGAGAGCGCCGGGATGATGAAGATGGACACCGGAGAAGGATCCCTCCTTCGGCAAGGTGCCAGAACGGGTCTAGATTGGTTTTCGGTGGCTACGGAGGCTTCTGGCGGCGGAACTCCCGATCTATTGTGCTCCTTGATAGTTTTAGGGTATATGGATATATATAGGCGGAAGAAATACATCAGGGGAGCCACGAGGGGCACACGAGGGTGGAGGGCGTGCCCGGGGGGTGGGTGCGCCCCCCTGTCTCGTGCTCTCCTCGTTGATCCCCTGACGCGCACTCCAAGTCTCCTGTATTGCTTTCTTTCCAAAAATAACTTTTCCGAAGGTTTCATTTCGTTTGGACTCCGTTTGATATTCCTTTTCTGCGAAACACTAAAACAAGGGAAAAACATAAACTGGAACTGGGCTCTGGGTTAATAGGTTAGTCCCAAAAATCATATAAAATAGCATATAAATGCATATAAAACATCCAAGGTTGATAATATAATAGCATGGAACAATAAAAAAATTATAGATACGTTGGAGACGTATCACCCCGCTTACCCGGGAGGGACCCCGTCAGGGCTCGCGGAGGCTATGGGCTGCTCCAGGTCGATTTGCTCGCCCCTAGAGCCTCATGGATCCGCAGCCCTCTGGCATGAAGAACTAGCGAAGAACAAGAAGAAAGATACAAGGGAGACATAAAAAGTAGATGAACACGAAAAAGTAGTAGATGTGTTTATTCGATTGGTGTTGTTTCAATCGGCCGTCACCTCCACTATATATAAGAGGCGGTTGGACTTCCCGTACAAGCAAAGGATTCATCTAGGCTTTCCTTACAAGAAAATTACATCAATTCACGTCCTACAGTTCTAGTTTCAGTCCAACTTGGATTCAGCCCGAATCTGTCCCATACTTCTGTCCTGCTTCTTGCGCGGGCCATAGAAATCAAATACTAACACGGATGGAGTCGAGTTCAACAAGAAACTTGTCCTCCTCAATGTTCTGCATAAGACAAAGCGGGCCACTTATCCTTTTAAGGCCATCTTTATGACTTTCAGGTCCTATCTTTAAATGTGGGTCGGATTCAATTATGCAGTTTTCTAAACTGTCCGAGTCTTGTAACAAGTCTGCAGGCCGTATACTATCTCCCATGATAATGACTGCAAAAGAAAAGTTGATCGTTACGATGATACACACAACTTCTGTGTAGAACACTTTTCCATATGAGGCCATCTGAATAACTTTTCGATCCCATCTCCAAGTTATGGTCGGATTGACTTTGGCAGTCTCCACCCTGGCAAGCTTTCCACATCGGCAAGGTTTCTACCCCGACAAGCTTTCACCCCGGCAAGGTTTACATCCCGGCAAGGTTTCTACCCCAGCAAGCTTTCACCCCGGCAAGGTTTCCACCCTGGCAAGGTTTCTATCCTGGCAAGCTTCATTCAGCCGACAAAGGCCAAAAACTCACGTGACCCATCAGACACCACCTAGGTAGGTGTCTGGTCCCTCGCGTCACTTTTTTCACTCAAGACCGGTTCGCGAAGTGTTGCCTCTAACTTTTTCATATGAACTCGGATTGGGACAATTTTTATATCAAAGTTAATTGGTTTGACGAGACGAAGACAATTCGTGTAGATCATTTTTTTATATGAGGTCGTCTTGGGGGCTTAATCGGCCAAACTATACTCTGAATATAAGATCTTGGTACTTTGAGCATAGTTTCGGCCTTTGAGATGAAATCTGACGGTGATGGCCCAAACTTCAAAGATGTTCATATCAACAATACGAAACTCCTTCATGTAGATCGCTTCTCCATTTGAGGCCATCTTAAATAAGTTATTGACCATGCCAAAATCGGGCGTCAACACATGCCCCCCTGTTTTTGGGCAAAGCTTGTGTGCCGAAAAATAACTTGCTAAGGACGATGTCAACACTCCATCGGCTAATTTTCATGTTTTCAGGACGATAAATTTATATCGGCCATTGCTTGCGTGAATATTCTGATGCAAGCTTGGGTGAAACTTTCTCAACTTCATTAATCCGGCTATAAAGTTCCATAGATATGCGTGTCAAAACCAACCATCAACTATATTGTCCACTCCTTCGCTAGGATTTTGCAGATGATCAAGAATGAATTTCCTCCAATCCTTACTTCGCCTGCATAAAAGTTTCATTAGTGGCCGAGGTGGTGAGCTCCAATCGGCCTTACCTATGTTGGCAAGAATAAGCATCGGCTATTGATAGATGTGCACCATGACATGGTAGTCGGATTCTTTCTATGCCAACTCTCTCCAATTGTCATGTCTAGATATATGAACAATTTTAAAGCAACTCAAGGCAAATTTTGCATCTAGACATACTCCAAGATAAACTAGAAGTGATTCGTCAAAACATTCATAACCCTTGGATATTTGTTGCACTACTCATAACGAATCACCGAAAGCCTCAATATGTATCGTACCTGTAGCAAGTAAAAGATCCAATCCGAATAAAAATGCATATTCGGCTTTGATAATTTGTGCATATATATTTTAAGAGGCACGCGAGGCTTCACAGAACAAGAGTACATGGAGATATATAAATAACACCAACACCGTGGCCATTGTTATGAATTCAACTATCAAAACATAATCTCCATAGTAGTTCTCTCCCTCTTCAATCAAACTAAGGACGATGTTAGAATTCCACACCGGCCATGATTAAATAATTTCTTAGGGCGATAGTTAAGTATCGGTCATTAACATAAGGTCCATGTAAACCTCATCCACCAAAGCACATATAGCCGAAAATAAACAAGTGAAATAACAAATCAAGCATTTTGGCCCTCTGGATCAGCAACAAACTTGTAGCTAATCATATGTATAATGATTTGGTAATACCCTTTCATGACATAAAAAATTATATTGCATCCATGGATCAAAATAAGCTCATGGAGGGTAACCAATCATACCTGGGATGAATTCCATGGCAAAGACATCAATGGCTTGTTTGACGAATATGTATGATGCGCTGACCGAAGATTTTCATGGGATGATGTACACCTTCGGCTTAATTGTTTTCTGCTTCCATCCTTCCCTTTCTTAACTTTTGTAACACTTGCTGCAATAGAAGGACCGACATCATTTTTATTTTTATTGTTCCTCTTGGGAACCCATGCCATGTTCTTGATTCTCAGCTCTTGTGCACTAAGCTTTTGTAGCTCTTTCTTTTGCCAATATGGTAAGCTGAGTGAGCACGTCTGTGATTTCGTTTCAACCAATGTCAACTCTTTTTGGGCCTTGTGCACCCTCAACTTCTTTTCTTCAGATTTGGCACTCTAATATTTATCAATTGATTTATTCACTTCTTTACCTTTTGTAGCTAATGTCAACACTTTGATTGGATCTTTATTATTTGAGATCAAATCTGAAGTAGCACACTTACGACCATCTCTTTCACGTGGTAGACTTGCTTGACCACCTCTTTTTGCATCCATGGGGTCCAACCCGATTCCTTATAATTGAAACGGTCTTTAACATGTCACTGTCCGAATGTTGATCTTCTCGGAGCTGCATAATATTGGTGAGATGGTCTAAATAAGATGGAGAATGTACCCTTATATCATGCTGATACGTCTCTAGTGTATCATTAATTTTTGATTGTTCCATGCTATATTATATTCTGTTTTGGACATTATTGGGCTTTATTATACACTTCTATATTATTTTTGGGACTAGCCTATTAAACGGAGGCCCAGCCTAGAATTGTTATTTTTTTTGCCTATTTTAGGGTTTCGCATAAAAAGAATATCAAATGGAGTCCAAACGGAATGAAACCTTCGGGAACGTGATTTTCTGAACGAACAATCCAGAGGACTTGGACCCTACATCAAGCAATCAACGTGGAGGGCATGAGGTAGGGGGCGCGCCTACCCCCCAGGCGTGCCCTCCACCCTCATGGGCCCCCTGTTGCTCCACCGACGTACTCCTTCCTCCTATATATACCTACGTACCCCAAACTACCAGATAAGGAGCCAAAACCCTAATTCCACCGCATAACTTTCTGTATCCACGAGATCCCTTCCTGGGGCCTGTTCCGGAGCTCCGCCGGAGGGGGCATCGATCACGGAGGGCTTCTACATCAACACCATAGCCCTTCCGACGAAGTGTGAGTAGTTTACTTCAGACCTACGGGTCCATAGTTATTAGCTAGATGGCTTCTTCTGTCTTTTTGGATCTCAATACAAAGTTCTCCTCCTCTCTTGTGGAGATCTATTCGATGTAATCTTCTTTTGCGGTGTGTTTGTTGAGACCGATGAATTGTGGGTTTATGATCAATTTTATCTCTGAACAATATTTGAATCTTCTCTAAATTCTTTTATGTATGATTGGTTATCTTTGCAAGTCTCTTCGAATTATCAGTTTGGTTTGGCCTACTAGATTGATCTTTCTTGCAATGGGAGAAGTGCTTTGCTTTGGGTTCAATCTTGCGGTGTCCTTTCCCAGTGACAGTAGGGGAAGCAAGGCACGTATTGTATTGTTGCCATCTAGGATAACAAGATGGGGTGTATATCATATTGCATGAGTTTATCCCTCTACATCATGTCATCTTGCTTAAAGCGTTACTCTATTCTCTTGAACTTAATACTCTAGATGCATGCTGGATAGCGGTCGATGTGTGGAGTAATAGTAGTAGATGCAGGCAGGAGTCGGTCTACTTGTCTCGGAAGTGATGCCTATATACATGATCATACCTAGATATTCTCATAACTATGCTCAATTCTATCAATTTCTCAACAGTAATTTGTTCACCCATCGTAAATACCTATGCTCTTGAGAGAAGCCACAAGTGAAACCTATGGCCCCCGGGTCTATCTTCCATCATATTAATCTTCCAATACTTAGTTATTTCCTTTGCCATTTATTTTACTTTGCATCTTTTATTTCTCTTTATCATAAAAAAATCAAAAATATTATCTTATCATATCTATCAGATCTCACTCTCGTAAGTGACCATATAGGGATTGACAACCCCTTATCGCATTGGTTGCGAGGATTTATTTGTTTGTGTAGGTGCGAGGGATTTGTGTGCGACCTCCTACTGTATTGATACCTTGGTTCTCAAAAACTGAGGGAAATACTTACGCTACTTTGCTGCATCACCCTTTCCTCTTCAAGGGAAAACCAACGCAAGTGCTCAAGAGGTAGCAATAAGGATTTCTGGCGCTGTTGCTGGGGAGGTTCGCGCAAGACAAGTCAAGATTTGGCTCCCAACAACGAGTCACTTGTGGCACTGTTGCAAGTTAAGACATACCAAGTACCCATCACAAAGCCTTATCTCTCGCATTACATTATTTTCCATTTGCCTCTCGTTTTCCTCTCCCCCACTTCACCCTTGCCATTTTATTTGCCCCTCTTCTGTTCATCTTTTCATTTGCTTTTATGTCCTACTTGGCTCGTTTGCTCGTTTGGTTGGAATAGTTGTTTATTTATTGCTAAACAGAGAACCTAAGATCTATGGATCCTCATCCGCTTGCTAATATTTTTAAGAGATCCAATTATGATGAACCAATTGCTAGTGAGTTTTGTGCACTAGATTATCTTTATGAAGTTTTGCTTGAAATTCGTGAATCTGAAAATTGTGATGAAATACTTTATGGAGTGATTCACGATAGTCTTTGAATAAAAAGCATGATTGCAATGATTTTACTATAAATTCTCTTGATGTCAATTGTGCTAATAATATGCAAAACCCTAAGCTTGGGTATGCTAGTTTTGCTATGACTACTACTTGCTATAATGATCATGATTGGGGTGATTCTCCTTTTGATCTTGAAAATTTATTTAAGCCCCATGATGAATATGAGATTGATAATAATGTTTGCAATAATATTGAAAGTGGGTTTGGAAAAGTGTCAACTTTAGATCCCACATATTTGGAGAATGTTCAGTCTTATGAAGTTTCTCATAACATTGGGTTTGGAGAGGTCATGACTTTAGTTAATGTTAATCCCACTATTTTGGAAGAGTGTCAATTTTGCATGCAAGTGGATCGTTTTGAAAATATTTTATGTGATAGCTATTTTGATGAATTTGCTTATGATCCCACATGTAATTATTATGAGAGAGGAAAATATGGTTGTAGAAATTTTCATGTTACTAAATTACCTCTCGTTATGTTGAGATTGCTATTGTTTCTTTCCGCTTCCCTGCATATGCTAGTTTTTGCTTCCCTTGATAATTTGTTTGCCTATAAGATTCCTATGCATAGGAAGTATGTTAGACTTAGATGTGTTTGTCACATGTTTTATGATGCTCTCTTTGTGCTTCAATTCTTGTCTTTCATGTGAGCATCATTAAAATTATCATTGCCTAGCTAAAAGGCTTTAAAGAAAAGCGCTTGTTGGGAGACAACCCAATATTTTTTCTTGCTGATATTCAATAAATAATTTATCTAGCCTCTTTTTTGGTTGTGTTTTTTGTGTTTAATTAGTGTTTGTACCAAGTAGAACCGCTGGGAAGACTTGGGGAAAGTCTTTTTAATCTTGCTGTAAAAGACAGAAACTTTAGCGCTCACGAGAATTGCTGCCATTTTTATTTGGAAGTGATATTTAGTTAATTATTTTTTTCAGATGATTAATAGATAAATTACTCACATCCAGAAATTTATTTTAGAATTTTTGGGGTTCCAGATCCTGCGTTAGCTACAGATTACTACAGACTTTTCTGTTTTTGACAGATTCTGTTTTTCGTGTGTTGTTTGCTTATTTTGATGAATCTATGGCTAGTAAAATAGTTTATAAACCATAGAGAAGTTGGAATACAGTAGGTTTAACACCAATATAAATAAATAATGAGTTCATTACAGTACTTTGAAGTTGTGTTTTGTTTTCTTTCGCTAACGGAGCTCACGAGATTTTCTACTTTAAGTTTTGTGTTGTGAAGTTTTCAAGTTTTGGGTAAAATATTTGATGGATTATGGAACAAGGAGTGGAAATAGCCTAAGATTGGGGATACCCATGGCACCCCCAAGATAATCTAAGGACACCTAAAAGCCAAAGCTTGGGGATGCCCTGGAAGGCATCCCCTCTTTCGTCTACTTCCATCGGTAACTTTACTTGGAGCTATATTTTTATTTACCACATGATATGTGTTTTTCTTGGAGCGTCTTGTATTATTTGAGTCTTTATTTGTTAGTTTTCCACAATCATCCTTGCTGTACACACCTTTTGAGAGAGACACATGATTCGGAAATTGTTAGAATACTCTATGTGCTTCACTTATATCTTTTGAGTTTTATAGTTTTTGCTCTAGTGCTTCACTTATATCTTTTAGAGCACGTCGGTGGATTTGTTTTATAGAAACTATTGTTCTATCATGCTTCACTTAGATTATGTTGAGAGTCCTACAAAACAGCATGGTAATTTTCTTTAATTATGTTAGGCATTCAAGATTAATAATAAAAAAATTCTTATGAGTGTGTTGAATACTATGAGAAGTTTGATACTTGATAATTATTTTGAGATATGGAGATGGTGATATTAGAGTCATGCTAGTTGAGTAGTTGTGAATTTGAGAAATACTTGTGTTAAAAGTTTGTGATTCCCGTAGCATGCACGTATGGTGAACCGTTATGTGATGAAGTCGGAGCATGATTTATTTATTGATTGTCTTCCTTATGAGTGGCGGTCGGGGACGAGCGATGGTCTTTTCCTACCAATCTATCTCCCTAGGAGCATGCGCTTAATACTTTGCTTTGATAACTTGTAGATATTTGCAATAAGTATACGAGTTCTTTATGACTAAGGTTGAGTCCATGGATCATACGCACTTTTCTTCCTTCCACTATTGCTAGCCTCTCTAATACCACGCACTTTTCGCCGGTATCATACACCCACCATATACCTTCCTCAAAACAGCCACCATACCTACCTATCATGGCATTCCCATATCCATTCCGAGATATATTGCCATGCAACTTCCCACCGTTCCGTTTACTATGACACGCTCCATCATTGTCATATTGCTTTGCATGATCATGTAGTTGACATTGTATCTGTGGCAAAGCCACCGTTCATAATTCTTTCATACATGTCACTCTTGATTGATTGCATATCCCGGTACACCACCAGAGGCATTCACATAGAGTCATATTTTGTTCTAAGTATTGAGTTGTAATTGTTGAGTTGTAAGTCAATAAAAGTGTGATGATCATCATTTTTAGAGCATTGTCCCAGTGAGGAAAGGATGATGGAGACTATGATTCCCCCACAAGTCGGGATGAGACTCCGGACGAAAAAAGAGGCCATAAAAAAGGAAAAGGCCAAAAAAATGATGAGAGAAAAAGAGAGAAGGGACAATGCTACTATCCTTTTACCACACTTGTGCTCCAAAGTAGCACCATGATCTTCATAATAGATTGTCTCCTATGTTATCACTTTCATATACTAGTGGGAATTTTTCATTATAGAACTTGGCTTGTATATTCCAATGATGGGCTTCCTCAAAACGCCCTAGGTCTTCGTGAGCAAGCGAGTTGGATGCACACACACTTAGTTCCTTTTGTTGAGCTTTCATATACTTATAGCTCTAGTGCATCCGTTGCATGACAATCCCTACTCACTCACATTGATATCTATTGATGGGCATCTCCATAGCCCGTTGATACGCCTAGTTGATGTGAGACTATCTTCCCCTTTTTTTGTCTCCTCCACAACCACCATTCTATTCCACCTAAAGTGCTATGTCCATGGCTCACGCTCATGTATTGCGTGAAGATTGACAAAGTTTGAGAACACCAAAAGTATGAAACAATTGCTTGGCTTGTCATCCGGGTTGTGCATGATTTAAATACTTTGTGTGGTGAACATAGAGCATAGCCAGACTATATGATTTTGTAGGGATAACTTTCTTTGGCCATGTTATTTTGAAGAGACATAATTGCTTAGTTAGTATGCTTGAAGTATTATTATTTCTATGTCAATATTGAACTTTTGTCTTGAATCTTTCGGATCTGAATATTCATACCACAATTAAGAAGAATTACATTTAAATTATTCCAAGTAGTATTCCACATCAAAAATTCTGTTTTTATCATTTACCTACTCGACGACGGGCAGGAATTAAGCTTGGGGATGCTTGATACGTCTCCAACGTATCTATAATTTTTTATTGTTCCATGCTATATTATATTCTGTTTTGGACATTATTGGGCCTTATTATACACATTTATATTATTTTTGGGACTAACCTATTAACCGGAAGCCCAACACGGAATTGTTGTTTTTTTGCATATTTTAGGGTTTCACATAAAAAGAATATCAAACGGAGTCCAAACGGAATGAAACCTTCGGGAACGTGATTTTCGGAACGAACATGATCCAGAGGACTTGGACCCTACGTCAGGCAATCAATGAGGGCACGAGGTACGGGGGCGCGCCTACCCCCCAGGCGCGCTCTCCACCCTCATGGGGCCCCTGTTGCACCACCGACGTACTCCTTCCTCCTATATATACCTACGTACCCCCAAACTACCAGATACGGAGTCAAAACCCTAATTCCACCGCCGTAACTTTCTGTATCCACGAGATCCCATCTTGGGCCCTGTTCCGGAGCACCGCCGGAGGGGGCATCGATCACGGAGGGCTTCTACATCAGCACCATAGCCCTTCCGATGAAGTGTGAGTAGTTTACTTCAGACCTACGGGTCCATAGTTATTAGCCAGATGGCTTCTTCTCTCTTTTTGGATCTCAATACAAAGTTCTCCCCCTCTCTTGTAGAGATCTATTCGATGTAATCTTCTTTTGCGGTCTGTTTGTTGAGACCGATGAATTGTGGGTTTATGATCAAGTTTATCTATGAACAATATTTGAATCTTCTCTGAATTCTTTTATGTATGATTGGTTATCTTTGCAAGTCTCTTCGAATTATCAGTTTGGTTTGGCCTACTAGATTGATCTTTCTTGCAATGGGAGAAGTGCTTAGCTTTGGGTTCAATCTTGCGGTGTCCTTTCCCAGTGACAGTAGGGGTAGTAAGGCACGTATTGCATTGTTGCCATCGAGGATAACAAGAAGGGGTGTATATCATATTGCATGAGTTTATCCCTCTACATCATGTCATCTTGCTTAAAGCGTTACTCTGTTCTCTTGAACTTAATACTCTAGATGCATGCTGGATAGCGGTCGATGTGTGGAGTAATAGTAGTAGATGCAGGTAGGAGTCGGTCTACTTGTCTCGGACATGATGCCTATATACATGATCATACCTAGATATTCTCATAACTATGCTCAATTCTGTCAATTGCTCACCAGTAATTTGTTCACCCACCATAAATACCTATGCTCTTGAGAGAAACCACTAGTGAAACATATGGCCCCCGGGTCTATCTTCCATCATATTAATCTTCCAATACTTAGTTATTTCCTTTGCCATTTATTTTACTTTGCATCTTTTATTTCTCTTTATCATAAAAATACCTAAAATATTATCTTATCATATCTATCAGATGTCACTCTCGTAAGTGACCGCGTAGGTATTGAAAACCCCTTATCGCGTTGGTTGCGCGGATTTATTTGTTTGTGTAGGTGTGAGGGACTTGTGTGCGCCCTCCTACTGGATTGATACCTTGGTTCTCAAAAACTGAGGGAAATACTTACGCTACTTAGCTGCATCACCCTTTCCTCTTCAAGGGAAAACCAACGCAAGTGATCTAGAGGCAGCCCATACCTATCCCATGATGGATATGGATCTACATGAGCATAGGGAGGCATCCACGGCATTGGCATTGGCGGCCCAAAATAAGGATATGAATATGTTGCATTAAAGTTCTCACTTTGCCAATACCGATCCTCATATTTGCGCCTTGGGGGTGATCTTGGTTTCTTTGCATGATTGGGCCGATAAGCATTCTTCTCTTCACTCTTATTTTGATATTTCTCCAATAGTTCGGCGAAGGTGATTTTTGATCTTTTACACTTGCTCTTATTTCGGCCTTTGTTTTTCTTTTGGTTTGCTTTCATCGATCATTGAATTTTATTGCTGCACCTAGTCCTTGGTGTCTTCATTGTAGCTTCGATGGAATTCTGGCCCTCAAGATTATGTTCATTATGCTCTTCAACAACTTCTTTACTTGAAAGCTTGATCCCATCACCTGCTGTTTTTACCTTCTCTTCAAATGGATCGGCTTGAAGCAGCCGATGCAAAAACTTTCTGCCATCGAGACCAATCGGAATAGACTGGTCATCTCTTGGTGTCTCAACAAATTTCAATCGTCCTTTATCAATGGACGATTCAACTATTTGACGAAACATGTTGCAATCCTCAAAATTATGCTTGGACGAATCATGCAACTTACAATACATTCGTCCCTAGACAGATGGTTCAACATGGTGATCAAGAATTCTAATGTAATTATTTCTCAACAATAAATCAAATATTTTATCACACATGCTTGAATTGAAGGTGGACTTTTTATTCTCTAGCCGATCTTGTTGTGAGAACGGCTTTGGAGTTAAGAAAACGAATGGTTCGGGTTTTGCATCACCCCATTCGGCTATGCCTTTTATTTTGCATTCTTTTACCAATGTCATTGGATAAGATATGTGACTAGCATTCGTTTTTCTAAAAGAATCCGACCTTGGCTTTATGTTTCTGAAACAAAAATAGTTAGAACATGCATGCCTCAATTGGGACCAAGAGTAAGCCAAGTATGAAACAAGCAAAGCTACCCATGTAGATACGAACATTAAATAAAGCAACGGGGAAAGCTTTGGCTGCAATAATAAGTCATTATCGGTCTTTATAAATGGCACAATTGGTTGACCAATATGTTCTATAATTTTATTGCTAACAAGTAAATTACCGTTCTTCATTGGTCTTTCAAAATTACTTATGAGGATTTTTATAATAGTTGAATCAACAATAAAGTTGTGACCAAATCTGAAAATAGGTAAAGTACTTGCTAGACATACCTCTTCAAATATGTTGGGACAACATGATGATGGTGCGACTTGAACAATATCCTGCTCCGCCTTTGGATGGCTCCCCAATGCCTTATCATCATATTTTCCTTGATTCTGTGCCTCATTACTTTGAAGATCCTTGTCAGCCGAACTTTGTTTAGGTACTTGCTCTTTTCCTTGAGGCTTGTCAATATCTACGGCACGGAACTCATAGGGCAGGAAGTAGGTTCCATTAACTTCAGAAAAATCAAGTACTAACGCTTTGCTATGCTTGGCATGCCCTTTCTCAATAATGCGTGCCTCTTTGCATTCGATGGATTCGGAATATATACTTCTTGATTCGGCTTTTTCAACGGAAGCGTTTTGATGTTCTGAATCATATT
This sequence comes from Triticum aestivum, assembly GCF_018294505.1. Lineage (NCBI taxonomy): Eukaryota > Viridiplantae > Streptophyta > Magnoliopsida > Poales > Poaceae > Triticum > Triticum aestivum. Next base: position 652,455,243 of record NC_057812.1, on the reverse strand, counting down.
TCTTTACATTGATTCTACCAATTGGTAATGCTTCTTTTACTTGAGCCAATTCTGTTTCTTTTTGTCTTTTGGCACCGAGAGGCAAAAATTGACTTTAATATTTTTCTCAATTTCAGCCCACTCCGGATACGATTGCCCCCCAATGCATTTAGATTCTTTCGGCAATGGCACATAGGTGTTGCCGAAACTTTGCAATTGTGTAGGGGGTGTATAATATGATGTAGTACTAGGTGAAGGCACATGCATTGTTGTAGAACCATATTTTTTCTCACCATTTTTATCAATTGGCAAATATTCATCTTCTTGCAAAACTCTAGCCTTTATTGCAGTATAATCAGGAAACAACCCCTTTTCATATTGTTCAAGGCAAAGAGCACTAATCCTCTTGTTTTGTGCCATGCTCTTTTTTAATGCAGCCACAACCGCTTCTGGAAGGGATTGCTCCACAATGCTTTCAGATTCTTTCGGCAATGATTCGTGGGTGTTGCCGAAATTCTTGAATTGTGTAGAGTATGCATTATATGCTACAGTATTTGATGATGGTACATGTGTTCCTGTAAAATTTTCATTTATTCGGCTATGACCATGAAGATGTGGGGGCGAATTATGAACATCTATAATTGCATGCGGTGCTGAGAAATTACTAACATGAATTGTAGCATATAATGGTTGAGAGTAACTGGCCAAATAGCTAGTAGTAGCATGGACAATTCTCCCATCCATCAGCAAGGTTGGATTCACATATTGCAAATTAGTTGCCGATGAATAAAAATGTGAAACACTTTCTTGTATGCCATTGGAAATTTTAACATGAGGTGTTTCAAATTTATTAACCAAACCCATCATGTTGTTCATCGGCATATGGGTTTGTGGGGTTGCCGATGCATGAGAGTTTGGATACATATGTTGTACGTTGCTAAAATCATAAGAATTTGAAGCATGATAATAGTTTTGCATCGGCCCTTGAACATAATTAGATGCATGATTGATAAAACTAGGGCTAGCCGATACATTATGCTCATTAGGTGATCCAGCAACAACATATGGATTATTTGCATCTACAAAGGAGAATTGGGTATTCATATTACCTTTGTAGATTGCAGCAACTTGATGACGATCTCTTCGTAGCAAGAACGGGCTGGAGACCGTTCAAAGCTTCGTCCTCAACGGAGTTGCCAAAAAGCCTGTTCGCACACGAACACGTCACCGTGTACCATCAATGCCGGGGGTGATGCACCGCAGCTCGTGTCGAAGGAGATCTGACCGGCAACGCGATACGCAGGACAGCCGGCAGAAGCTTTTGTATACCCAAAGCCCCGCTTACCCGGGAGGGACCCCGTAAGGGCTCGCTGCGGCTATGGGCTGCTCCAGGTCGATTTGCTAGAGCCTCATGGATCCGCAGCCCTCCGGCATGAAGAACTAGCGAAGAACGAGAAAAAAGATACAAGGGAGAGATAAAAAGTAGATGAACACGAAAATGTAGTAGATGTGTTTATTTGATTGGTGTTGTTTCAACCGGTCGTCACCTCCACTATATATAAGGGGCGGCTGGACTTCCCGTACAAGAAAAGGATTTATCTAGGCTTTCCTTACAAGAAAATTACATAAATTCACGTCCTACAGTTCTAGTTTTAGTCCAACTCCGATTTAGCCCGAATATGTCCCATACTTCTTTCCTGCTTCTTGCACGGGCCATAAAAATCGCATACTAACTCGGATGGAGTCGAGTTCAACATCAAACTTGTCCGCCTCGATGATCTACATAATAAAACATGGGCCACTTATGCTTTTGAGGCCATCTTTATGACTTTCAGGGCCTATCTTTAAATGTGGGTCGGATTCAATTATGCAGTTTTCTGAATTGTCCGATTCTTGTAACAATTCTGCAGGCCGTATACTATCTCCCATGATGATGACTCCGAAAGCAAAGTTGACCATTTCGATGATACACACAACTTCTGTGTAGAACACTTTTCCATACGAGGCCATCTGAATAACTTTTCGAGCCGATCTCCAACTTCTGGTCGGATTGACTTTGACAGTCTCCACCCCGGCAAGCTTTCCACCCCGGCAAGCTTTCCACACCAGCAAAGTTTCTACCCCGACAAGCTTTCACCCCGGCAAGGTTTACACCTCGGCAAGGTTTCTATCCCGACAAGCTTTCACCCCGGCAAGGCTTCCACCCTAGCAAGGTTTCTAGCCCGACAAGCTTCATTTAGCCGGCAAAGGCCGAATAACTCACGTGACCCATCAGACACCACCTAGGTGGGTGTATAGTCCCTCGCATCACTTTTTTCACTCAAGACCGTTTCGCGAAGTGTTGCCTCTAACTTTTGCATATGAACTCGGTTTGAGACAATTTTTATATCAAAATCAATCGGTTCGACGAGACGAAGACAATTCGTGTAGATCATTTTTTATATGAGGTCGCCTTGGGGGCTTAATCGGCCAAATTGTACTCTGAATATAAGATCTTGGTACTTTGAGCATAGTTTGGGCCTTTGAGATGAAATTGGACGGTGATGGCCCAAACTTCAAAGATGTGCATATCAACAATACGGAACTCCTTCATGTAGATCACTTCTCCATTTGAGGCTATCTGAAATAAGTTCTTGACCATGCCAAAATCGGGTGTCAACACATTTCATTGGATAGATATATTGAGGTGATACAATCGCATCGAAAAAAGCCCGACCTCTGCATAGCTAGATGTACATAACCAAAAAGTCGAGAGTGCCCAAAGAATAAAAGTAGTTCGGTACAAAGCGAAGCAAATAAATCATGTTGAGGCTAAGGTGTGGTACATCCTATCTGTAGATCACACCACCATCCATGGGGGTAGAAAACCTCCCTGGCCGATCGCTTCAGCCGTGTAGACGCCATCATAAAAAGGTCCCTGTCCTCCGGCCTCTGCAGGATAGACAAAGTACGGAGCCATCATGTACAGATATGAATAACCTGCATAGGAGATGAGACACATTTGTTATTTAAGATCACATCATTCCTGGTAAGCCACAGTGCCCATCATAAGGCCGCCGTGTTGGAAATATGCCCTAGAGGCAATAATAAAATGGTTATTATTGTATTTCCTTGTTCGTGATAATTGTCTATTGTTCATGCTATAATTGTATTAACCGGAAACCGTAATACATGTGTGAATACATAGACCACAACATGTCCCTAGTAAGCCTCTAGTTGACTAGCTCGTTGATCAATAGATGGTCATGGTTTCTTGACCATGGACATTGGATGTCATTGATAACGGGATCACATCATTAGGATAATGATGTGATGGACAAGACCCAATCCTGAGCCTAGCACAAGATCGTATAGTTCGTCTGCTAAAGCTTTTCTAATGTCAAGTATCATTTACTTAGACCATGAGATTGTGCAACTCCCGGATACTGTAGGAATGCTTTGGGTGTACCAAACGCCACAACCTAACTGGGTGGCTATAAAGGTGCACTACAGGTATCTCCAAACGTGTCTGTTGGGTTGGCACGAATCGAGACTGGGATTTGTCACTCCGTGTAAATGGAGAGGTATCTCTGGGCCCACTTGGTAGGACATCATCATAATGCACACAATGTGACCAAGGATTTGATCACAGGATGATGTGTTATGGAACGAGTAAAGAGACTTGCCGGTAATGAGATTGAACAAGGTATCGGGATACCGACAATCGAATCTCGGGCAAGTACTATACCGATAGACAAAGGGAATTATATACGGGATTGACTGAATCCTTGACATCATGGTTCATCCGATAAGATCATCGTGGAACATGTGGGAGCCAACATGGGTACCCAGATCCCGCTGTTGGTTATTGACCAGAGAGATGTCTCGGTCATGTCTGCATTATTCCCGAGCCTGTAGGGTCTACACACTTAAGGTTCGATGACGCTAGGGTTATAGGGAAAGTATGTACGGGGTTACCGAATGTTGTTCGGAGTCCCGGATGAGATCCCGGATGTCACGAGGAGTTCCGGAATGGTCCGACGGTGAAGATTGATATATTGGACGAAGGGTTTTGGAGTCCGGAAGTGTTCCGGAGGTACCGGGTGATGACCAGCATGACCGAAAGGTGTTTCGGGAGCCCCGGCAGGTGTTGGGGGGCTTCATGGGCCAAGGGAAGGGGGCAAACCAGCCCACTAAGGGGCTGTGTGCCCCCTAACCTATTCCCACGTGACCAGGGGGTTTGGGGCGCCCCATCTAGGGTTCCCACCTCCTGGCTTGGGGGCCAAGTCATCCAAGGGGGAGATCCCATCTGCCCTGGCCCCCCCCCCCCTAGGGGAAACCCTTGGGCGCCTCCCCTTGCCCTTGCCCCTATATATAATGGAGGTTTTGGGGCTGCACAACACACGAGTCTCTCTCTCCCAATGCGCAGCCCTACCTCTCTCCCTCCTCGTCTCTTGTAGTGCTTGGCGAAGCCCTGCTGGAGTACCACGCTTCTCCACCACCACCACGCCGTTGTGCTGCTGCTGAACGGAGTCTTCCCCAACCTCTCCCTCTCTCCTTGCTGGATCAAGGCATGGGAGACGTCACCGGGCTGCACGCGTGTTGAACGCGGAGGCGCCATTGTTCGGCGCTTAGATCGGAATCGACCGCGATTTGAATCGCTACGAATACGACTACCTCATCCCCGTTCTAGTAACGCTTTCGCTTTGTGATCTACAAGGGTATGTAGATGCACTCCCCTTCCCCTCGTTGCTAGATTACTCCATAGATTGATCTTGGTGATGCGTAGAAAATTTTAAATTTCTGCTATGATCCCTAACATTGGCATCATGAGCTAGGTCTATGCATAGATTCTATGCACGAGTAGAACACAAAGTAGTTGTGGGCGATGATTTGTTCAATTTGCTTGCCGTTACTAGTCTTATCTTGATTCGGCGGCATTGTGGGATGAAGCGGCCCGGACCGACCTTACATGTACACTTATGTGAGACAGGTTCCACCGACTGACATGCACTTGATGCATAAGGTGGCTGGCGGGTGTCTGTCTCTCCCACTTTAGTCGGATCGGATTCGATGAAAAGGGTCCTTATGAAGGGTAAATAGCAATTGGCATATCACCGTTGTGGTTTTGTGTAGGTAAGAAACGTTCTTGCTAGAAACCCATAGTAGCCACGTAAAACATGCAACAACAATTAGAGGACGTCTAACTTGTTTTTGCAGGGTATGCTATGTGATGTGATATGGCCAAAAGGATGCGATGAATGATATATATGATGTATGAGATTGATCATGTTCTTGTAATAGGAATCACGACTTGCATGTCGATGAGTATGACAACCGGCAGGAGCCATAGGAGTTCTCTTAATTTATTTATGACCCGCATGTCAATGAAAACACCATGTAATTACTTTACTTTATTGCTAACCGTTAGCCATAGTAGTAGAAGTAATAGTTGGCGAGGCAACTTCATGAAGACATGATGATGGAGATCATGGTGTCATGCCGGTGACGATGGTGTTCATGCCGCGCCTCAAAGATGGAGATCAAAGGCGCAAGATGATATTGGCCATATCATGTCACTTTATGATTTGCATGTGATGTTTGTCATGTTTACATCTTATTTGCTTAGAACGACGGTAGCATAAATAAGATGATCCCTCGCAATAATTTCAAGAAAGTGTTCCCCCTAACTGTGCACCGTTGCTAAGGTCCGTTGTTCCGAAGCACCACGTGATGATCGGGTGTGATAGGTTCTAACGTTCGCATACAATGGGTGTAAGCCAGATTTACACACGCAATACACTTAGGTTAACTTGACGAGCCTAGCATGTACAGACATGGCCTTGGAACCCGGAAGACCGAAAGGTCGAACATGAGTTGTATAGTGGATACGATCAACATGAAGATGTTCACCGATGATGACTATTCCATCTCACATGATGATCGGACACGGCCTAGTTGACTCGGATCATGTATCACTTAGATGACTAGAGGGATGTCTATCTAAGTGGGAGTTCACTGAATAATTTGATTAGATGAACTTAATTATCATGAGCATAGTCAAAAGGTCTTTGCAAATTATGTCGTAGCTCACGCTTTGGTTCTACTGTTTTACATATGTTCCTAGAGAAAATTTAGTTGAGAGTTGACAGTAGCAATTATGCGGACTGGGTCCGTGAACTGAGGATTGTCCTCGTTGCTGCACAGAAGGGTTATGTCCTTAATGCACCACTCAGTGTGTTGAACCTCGAGCATCGTCTGTAGATGTTGGGAAACATCTGACATACACGTTTTGATGACTACGTGATAGTTTAGTACGTAATACTAACAGTTTAGAATTGTGGGACCAAAGACGTTTTTGAAACGTCGCAGAACATATGAGATGTTCCAAAGACTGAAATTGGAATTTCAGACTAGTGCCCACGTCAAGAGGTATGAGACCTCTGACAAGTTTCTTAAGCCTGCAAACTAAGGGAGAAAAACTCAATCATTGAGCATGTGCTCAGATTGTCTGAGTACTGCAATCGCTTGAATCGAGTGGGAGTTAATCTTCCAGATGAGATAGTGATGGTTCTCCATAGTCACTGCCACCAAGCTATTGGAGCTTCGTGATGAACTATAACATATCAGGGATAGACATGATGATCCTTGAGCAACTCGTGATGTTTGACACCGCGAAAGTAGAAATCAAGTAGGAGCATCAATTGTTGATGGTTAAACCACTAGTTTCAAGAAGGGCAAGGGAAAGAAGGGATACTTCATGAGACGGCAAATCAGTTGCTGCTCTAGTGAAGAAACCCAAGGTTGAACCAAACCCGAGACTAAGTGCTTCTATAATGAGGGGAACGGTCACTGAAGCAGAACTACCCTAGATACTTGGTAGATGAGAAGGCTGGCAAGGTCGACAGAAGTATTTTGGATATACGCCATATTATTGTGTACTTTACTAGTACTCCTAGTAGCACCAGGGTAATAAATACCGGTTCGGTTGCTAAGCGTTAGTAACTCGAAAATAAAAGGCTACGGAGACTAGCTAAAGGTGAGATGACGATATGTGTTGGAAGTGTTTCCAAGGTTGATGTGATCAAACATCGCACGCTCCCTCTACCATCGGAATTGGTGTTAAACCAAAATAGTTATTATTTGGTGTTTGCGTTGAGCATAGACATGATTGGATTATGTTTATCGCCACACGGTTATTCATTTAAGGAGAATAATGGTTACTCTATGTATTTGAATAATACCTTCAATGGTCTTGCACCTGAAATGAATGGTTTGTTGAATCTCGATCGTAGTGATACACATGTTCATGTCAAAAGATATAAGATAGTAATGATAGTACCACGTACTTGTGGCACTGCCATTTGAGTCATGTTGGTATAAAACGCATGAAGAAGCTCCATGTTGATGGATCTTTGGACTCACTCATTTTGAAAAGATTGAGACATGTGAACCATGTCTATTGGTAGATATGCATGAAGAAACTCCATGCAGATGGATCGTTTGGGCTCACTTGATTTGGAATCACTTGAGACATGCAAATCATACCACATGGGCAAGATGACTGAAAGGCCTCGTTTTCAGTAAGATGGAACAAGAAAGCAACTTGTTGGAAGTAATACATTTTGATGTGTAGTCCAATGAGTGCTGAGGCACACAGTGGATATCGTTATGTTCTTACTTCACAGATGATTTGAGTAGATGCTGAGTATATTTACTTGATGAAACACAAGTCTGAATTATTGAAAGGTTTAAGTAATTTCAGAGTGAAGTTGAAGATCGTCGTGACAAGATGATAAAATGCCTATGATATGATCATAGAGATGAATATCTGAGTTGCGAGTTTGGCACACAATTAAGACATTGTGGAAATTGTTTCACAACTAATACCGCCTAGACCACCATAGTGTGATGGTGTGTCCGAACATCACAGCTGCACCCTATTGGATATGGTGCATACCATGATGTCTCTTATCGAATGACCACTATCGTTTATGGGTTAGGCATTAGAGACAACCGCACTCACTTTAAATAGGGCGCCACACAATTCCGTTGAGACTACACCGTATGAACTATGGTTTAGAGAAACCTAAGCTGTCGTTTCTTAAAAGTTTGGGGCTGCGATGCTTATGCGAAAAAGTTTCAAGCTGATAAGCTCGAACCCAAAGCGGATAAATGCATATTCATAGAATACCAAAAAATAGTTGGGTATACCTCCTATTTCAGATCCGGAAGCAAAAGTGATTGTTTCTAGAAACGGGTCCTTTCTCGAGGAAAAGTTTCTCTCGTAAGAATTGAGTGGGAGGATGGTGGAGACTTGATGAGGTTATTGAACAGTCACTTCAACTAGTGTGTAGCAGGGCACAAGAAGTTGTTCCTGTGGCACCTACACCCATTGAAGTGGAAGCTTATGATAGTGATCATGAAACTTTGGATCAAGTCACTACCAAACCTCATTGGTCGACAAGGATGCATACTACTTCAGAGTGGTACGTAATCATGTCTTGGAAGTCATGTTGCTAGACAACAATGAACGTACGAGCTATGGAGAAGTGATGGTGGGCCCAGATTCCGAAGAATGGCTTGAGGCCATAAAATCCGAGAGAGGATCCATATATAAAAGAAAGTATAGACTTTGAAAGAACCACTTGATGGTCGTAAGGCTGTTGGGTGTAGATGAATTTTAAAAGGAAGACAGACAATGATGGTAAGTGTCACCATTAAGAAAGCTCGACTTGTCATTAAGATGTTTCCCGACAAGTTCAAGGAGTTGACTACGATGAGACTTTCTCACTCGTACCGATGCTAAGAGTCTGTTGGAATTATGTTAGCAGTTACTGCATTATTTATGAAATCTTGTAGATAGGATGTAAAAACATAGTTTCCACGACATTTTTCTTGAGGAAAGGTTGTATGTGATACAACTAGAAGGTTTTGTCAATCCTGAAAGATGCTGACAAGTATACAAAGCTCCAGCAATCCTTCTAAGGACTGGAGTAAGCATCTCAGAGTTGGAATGTACGCTTTGATGAGATGATCAAAGATTTTGGGTTTATACAAAGTTTATGAGAAACTTGTATTTCCAAAGAAGTGAGTGGGAGCACTACAGATTTTTTTATGAGTATATGTTGTTAACATATTGTTGATCAGAAATGATGTAGAATTTCCGGAAAGCATGCAGAGTTATTTGAAAAGTGTTTTTCAATGGAAAATCTGGATTAAGCTACTTGAACATTGAGCATCAAGATCTGTAAGGATAGATCAAAAACGCTTAATAGTACTTTCGACTGAATACATACCGTGACAAGATTTTGAAGGAGTTCAAAATATGTCACAAAAGAAGGAGTTCTTAGCTGTGTTACAAGGTGTGAATATTGAGTAAGACTCAAGACCTGACCACGGCAGAAGAGAGAGAAAGGACGAAGGTCGTCCCCTATGCTTTAGACGTAGGCTCTACAGTATGCTATGCGGTATACCACACCTGAAGTGTGCCTTGCCATGAGTCAGTCAAGGGGTACAAGAGCGATCCAGGAATGGATCACACGACAACGGTCAAACTTATCCTTAGTAACTAGTGGACTAAGGAATTTTCTCGATTATGGAGGTGGTAAAAGAGTTCGTCATAAAGGGTTACGTCAATGCAAACTTTGACACTAATCCGGATGACTCTGAGTAGTAAACCGGATTCGTATAGTAGAACAGTTATTTGGAATAGCTCCAAGTAGCGCGTGGTAGCTGCATCTACAAGATGACATAGAGATTTGTAAAGCACACATGGATCTGAAAGGTTCAGACTCATTGACTAATAAACCTCTCTCACAAGCAAGATATGAACAAACCCCATGGGTGTTGGATTCATTGCAATCACATAGTGATGTGAACTAGATTATTGACTCTAGTGCAAGTGGGAGACTGTTGGAAATATGCCCTAGAGGCAATAATAAAATGGTTATTATTGTATTTCCTTGTTCATGATAATTGTATATTGTTCATGCTATAATTGTATTAACCGGAAACCATAATACATGTGTGAATACATAGACCACAACATGTCCCTAGTAAGCCTCTAGTTTACTAGCTCGTTGACCAATAGATGGTCATGGTTTCCTGACCATGGACATTGGATGTCATTGATAACGGGATCACATCATTAGGAGAATGATGTGATGGACAAGACCCAATCCTAAGCCTAGCACAAGATCGTATAGTTCGTCTGCTAAAGCTTTTCTAATGTCAAGTATCATTTACTTAGACCATGAAATTGTGCAACTCCCGGATACCATAGGAATGCTTTGGGTGTACCAAACGCCACAACGTAACTGGGTGGCTATAAAGGTGCACTATGGGTATCTCCAAAAGTGTCTATTGGGTTGGCATGAATCGAGACTGGGATTTGTCACTCCGTGTAAATGGAGAGGTATCTCTGGGCCCACTTGGTAGGACATCATCATAATGTGCACAATGTGACCAAGGATTTGATCACGGGATGATGTGTTACGGAACGAGTAAAGAGACTTGCCGGTAATGAGATTGAACAAGGTATCGGGATACCGACGATCGAATCTCGGGCAAGTACTATACCAGTAGACAAAGGGAATTGTATACGGGATTGACTGAATCCTTGACATCGTTGTTCATCCGATGAGATCATCATGGAACATGTGGGAGCCAACATGGGTATCCAGATCCCGCTGTTGGTTATTGACCAGAGAGATGTCTCGGTCATGTCTGCATTATTCCCGAGCTTGTAGGGTCTACACACTTAAGGTTCGATGACGCTAGGGTTATAGGGAAAGTATGTACGCGGTTACCGAATGTTGTTCGGAGTCCTGGATGAGATCCCGGATGTCACGAGGAGTTCCAGAATGGTCCGGAGGTGAAGATTGATATATTGGACGAAGGGTTTTGGAGTCTGGAAGTGTTCCGGAGGTACCGGGTGATGACCAGCATGACCGAAAGGTGTTTCGGGAGCCCCGCAAGTGTTGGGGGGCTTCATGGGCCAAGGGAAGGGGGAAAACCAGCCCACTAAGGAGCTGTGCGCCCCCTCACCTATTCCCACGTGACCAGGGGGTTTGGGGCGCCCCATCTAGGGTTCCCACCTCCTGGCTTGGGGGCCAAGTCACCCAAGGGGGAGATCGCATCTGCCCTGGCCGCCGCCCCCCACTAGGGGAAACCCTAGGGCGCCTCCCCTTGCCCTTACCCCTATATATAGTGGAGGTTTTGGGGCTGCACAACACACGAGTCTCTCTCTCCCAAGGCGCAGCCTTACCTCTCTCCCTCCTCGTCTCTCATAGTGCTTGGCGAAGCCCTGCTGGAGTACCGCGCTTCTCCACCACCACCACGCCGTCGTGCTGCTGCTGGACGGAGTCTTCCCCAACCTCTCCCTCTCTCCTTGCTGGATCAAGGCATGGGAGACGTCACCGGGCTGCACGTGTGTTGAACGCGGAGGCGCCATTGTTCGGCGCTTAGATCGGAATCGACCATGATTTGAATCGCTACGAGTACGACTACCTCATCCGCGTTCTAGTAACGCTTCCGCTTAGCAATCTACAACGGTATGTAGATGCACTCCCTTCCCCCCGTTGCTAGATTACTCCATAGATTGATCTTGGTGATGCGTAGAAAATTTTAAATTTCTGCTACGATCCCCAACACGCCGCTCCCACGAGAATATGTGCAGGAAATTGTTTATCAATACTCGCAACCAGTTGCCAAACATATTCCGTGCACTACGTGGTGGGTATAAATTAGAAGCTACTTGAACTATGGCCCAAACTACCCAAGCGAATTTGTACTCAAAGAATAAGTGTCTAATAGTCTCGTCCTGATGGCAAAAAACACATGTCTTAGAACCATGCCAGTTTCGTGGTGCCAGATTATCTCTATTTAGGATGACTCCTCTATGTAGAAACCAGAGGAAAATCTTCACTCTTAGAGGAATTTTGAGCTTCCACAATTTCCTGTTATCAACTGGAACATCACAATGAACCATTGCATCATACATGGATTTGACAGAAAATTTGCCATTCTGATGCAAGTTCCATCGAATGACATCCGGCTCACCTGATAGTTGAATGTCCTCCGGACGAGTGAGTAATTCATTCCATGCTGCCTGGTGAGGGCCAAGAAGGTCCCTACGGAAAGAAATATCAGGGTTTTGTTGTCCTAAAACTTGTTTGATCATGAAAAATTTATGTCTGACAATCCTGTACAAGCTCGGATATTGCACTATTAGTGGGTTGTTCTCTAGCCAGGTGTCTTCCCAGAATCGAACCAGAGCACCATCCCTGACCGAGAAGGTCTCAAATGGGAAATAGAATTCCTTGGCCTTCATGACGCCACTCCAAAAATGCAAATCCCCGGGTTTCCAATGAACTTGAGAAATGGCATTGGATCCCACATACTTGTTGCGAATGATTTCCTGCCATACCCCATTCTCAGAGAGTAGTTTGTAAACCCACTTGCTGAGAAGAGCAATATTTTTTATCTCAAGGTCTTGAATTCCCGGCCCCCCTTGACTTTTAGGTCTGCATAATACGCTCCACCTAGCCAGTCGATATTTCTTGGATTCATTATCGCACTGTCAAAAAAATCTGGATCTAAAGTAGTCTAGTCGCTGGAGAACCCCTTTCGATAGGTGGAAGAATGACAACATATATAGAACCGTGTTGCTTAGGAGAGAATTGATCAAGATCAAATGTCCCCCGTAAGACAAGAGTTTGGCCTTCCAATTGGCTAGACGTTTCTCAAGTCTCTCTTCCACATGCTTCCACTTAGCGATTGTTAAATGCCGATAGTGTATGGGAATACCCAGATATCGAATCAGAAACTGCCCGAGCTGACATCCAAAAATCTCAGCATAATGAGGTGCTGATTCTGTAGCATCGCCAAAGCAATTGAGTTCACTCTTATGAAAATTGATTTTGAGACCATAAAGTTCCTCAAAAGCACATAAGAGAAACTTGAGATTCCTTGCCTTGTCTAGATCATGATCCAAGAAAAGGATAGTGTCATCCGCATATCGTAGAATAGATAGACCATCTTCTACCAAGTGTGGAATGACACCACTGATTTGGCCGTCTAGCTTAGCCCGCTCAACAAGGGTAGCTAGCATGTCAGCCACAATGTTAAACAAAATAGGAGAGGCGGGGTCCCCTTGGCGAAGCCCCTTCCTTGTCTAAAAATAGTTGCCAACGTCACCATTAACTTTTATGGCCACACTGCCTCCTGAAACAAAGCTCTCTACCCAACGACATCATTTTGGTGAAAACCCCTTCATGCGCAAAGTTTGCAAAAGAAAGGGCCACTTAACTTTATCGTAGGCTTTTTCAAAATCTATTTTAAGAATGACACCATTCAACTTTTTCTAGTGAAGCTCATGTACAGTTTCATGCAGGACGACCACTCCATCTAATATGTTGTGGCCTTGCATAAATGATGTTTGAGTGGGCTTTACGACATGGTCATCCATCCCGTTCAACCGATTAGTTGTGACCTTCATAAAGATTTAAAACTTACATTCAGAAGGCAAATCGGTCGATATTGTTGAATACGATTAGATTCCTTAATCTTGGGCAATAGGATAATTTCCCTAAAGTTTAAATGAGAAATATCAAGGTCTTCAGTATGCAGTTGGTTAAACAACGGAACCAAGTCTGCCTTAATCACGTCCCAAAAACATTGATAGAACTCTGCGGGAAAGCCATCCAGACCCGGAGCTTTGTTGTGTTCCATTTGAAACACCGTGATTTGAATTTCCTCCTCAGAGAACGAGGAGGTTTGGAATTCATTTTCCGCTTCCGTAACTTGAGGGATGTCATGAGTAACAGATTCATCCAACTGAAAATTTGTCTCAGCTGAAGGTCCAAAAACCTCCTTGTAATACTTAGTAATGAAAGTTTTAAGTGGTGCGTCCCCCTCAATTCGGTCTTCCTCCTGGTCAAGGGAGAATATGCGTTTCTTTCTATGTCTGCCATTGGCAAGCATTTGAAAGTACTTCGTATTATCAGCACCTTGCACAAGCGAATCCACCTTGCAACGTTGGTACCATTTAATCTCTTCCTTGCGTAATAGGCGGACAATCTACTCATTTAGATTGCTTTTTTTCTCAATCTCAACAGCAGACAGAGGCCTGACCTCCGCTATTTTATCAAGGGAATCGATTAAGGTAGATAGTTGCAGTTTTTCTTTTTTGTAAATGCCAGCAATATGCTTGGCCCATCTACGAAGGAATCGGCGCAAGGCGCTAATTCGGTTGTTCCATCGTTGAATGGGTGTGTTACCACGAGGTTGACGCGCCCACACTTTCTTAACAAGGTCATGAAATCAATCTCTAGTGAGCCACCCCAGTTCAAATTTAAACTGGTGACGGTTAGAACTTGGGATTGGTTGTCCAAAATTGGTTAGCAAAGGAGCATGATCCGATAAGGCCTCAATGCATTCTAGAGCCCGAACCGATGCCAGGGGATATTTATATTCCTAGTCAGTGGTAACTAGCACTCGGTCAAGTTTTTCAAATGTTGGCACTGATCGGTTATTGGCCCAGGTATACCGACGACCAGACATCGGGATCTCCCTCAGATCTAGGCTGTCAATAACAACATTAAAGAAGAAAGGCCACCTAGTATCTAACCGGTCATTGTTTTTTTCCTGCTGATATCGAAGGATATTAAAATCCCCTCCCCCAATTAACATGGGGTGGGGATTGTCTTGACAGGTATTAACAAGTTCTTTTAGAAATGCAGACTTAAAATCCTCTTTAGCGGCGCCATATACATCCACCAGACTCCAAAGGAAGTTGTCAGACTTGTTTCGAAGGTGGAATTTGATATGATAATCCCCCTTTGACGTGGAAAATAGTTGCAAGTAAGTAAGTATAAAAATATTCCACCGGACCTGCCGGTCGGCGGCAATACGTGCCATTCGTAGTCCAAACCACTTGAAAAGTGGTCGAGAGTACGTGTTGGAAAATCACGTTTGCCCGACTCAGTGATAGCTACAAAGTCCAACGCATGATCCTTTACACAATCGGCAATGTGTTTGTGTTTAGCCAAGTCACCAATACCTCTGCTATTCCAAAACATGCCTCTCATGCTGAACCAATTTTTTTAGAGACCTTTGCCTTCTTAGAAGAGCGCCCTCTTTTCTTTGCTGAGTTATACTTGTTCTTGCGCTGACGTGACAAGCTCATAAAGCATAGTGTCGCATACAGTATCATCAAGGTCTACTTCAGTCGTGTCTTTAACTAAATGAGAGAGAAGCTTGCCTTCGTGATTGGCATCAGCATCCTCATCCAGCTCAACAGACACGAGAGGGTCAACAAAACTCGACAATTTAGGAGCAACCGTAAGCCGGTCGAACTCCACTTGTTTAAGAGCCTTAACCGAAAAATCTACCTCTTTCTCATTACGTCCCAGTGACACTCCAAGTCTAGTGATATTTGAAGAAACTTTGGATTTATCAAAAGACATAAACGATTTGCGAGAAGGGGTACCTTCGAAGTCGAGGTTGCGGACAACCGTCCTACGCATGGCCTTCACCATAGAATCATCATCGGTTGCTGCAGAACCATCAGTCCCGACATAATGACGCCTGCTGCCCCTCAGTGAAGAAGGAGAAACATCGGCCGCCGAGCCCATCCCGGCGCCTCCGAGAGGCGGAGTAGTCTGCTACGGCAATGAAGAAGACATCCCGGCGACCCCGAGAGGCCGAGTAGACTGCTGTGGCGATGAAGAAGAAGATCGTATGGGCTGCTCCCCAACATCCTCGAGTCTGGATGCCGACGCCCCCCCCCCCCCTCGGTGACGGAGGAGTAGATGACAGTGCGCGTAGTTGTGCCATGGCCGACTCCTGGCCAGCTCGGACGGCCGGGGAGAAGATCACTCCCCGACGAGTCGGAGAAGCAGGTGCTGGCAACGCTGGCGGTGATGTAGTGCTCGCAATTACCCCCGCAGGTGCCTCCCCCTCAGGTATGGGCCACGTGTGGCTCCCCTCATCGATGGGCGGTGCCCACTAGTGAGTCGGAGTCGGCGGGGCCAAAGACAGGGGAGCCGACGTCGTCGGAGGGACAGCCTTAGACGAAGTATCCGGCACCGTCAAAGAAGACCCCTTTAATGACGAAGAAGCAGCCGTGGGAGGAAGACCTCGATGAGGGTTCGGTGGTGTGACGGCATTGGTCATCTGCATGGGCACCACTCCGCCCGTGGTAGGAAGGGCCAAAGGGTTGTTGGGAGATGAAGTGGGTTTGGACCTCTTGATTGGATTGTTGCTCTTCAATGTGTCCTCCCTTTCATGCCCCTTGTCACCCCCTGGATTATCGCCGTGCTCCCAGACTCGAGGCACAAAGTCACTATCAACCCGGAAGTCTGATTTTTCCAGACTGTAACAGAACTCATAAACTTTTTTTTGAACCACCACATCGGTAGAGAGAGAGTCAATTGTGCTGCTTTCGAAAGCATCAAGGTTCGGCACCACTACCTGGATACGAACAATTCCTCTCCGACGTAAACAGAGAAGATCGACGTTAAGAGTAGCGCCAATCACCGAGCCAACCGCCCACACACCCAATAAGTGTCGGAGAGCATGAGGCACCCTATGCACATGGACCCAAATAGGTATCAACTCGAAACGGTGTGGTATCTCCTCTGGCTTCCAAGGCTTAAACTCGATAGTGACATTGTGAGACTTGATGAAAACTACAAACCCAGTGACCCTGTGTAGAACTTCCTTACTCGGAAAGGACATGCAAAAAGAGTCCTGGCCTTGCGACATGGCCTCCCACGTCCACTGCAGTTGGTACAGAGCAATCTTAGCAACCTCTGCCTCCACGATACTGGGAGTTATAGAGCCACCAGAAATAGATACCAACGCCGTCAGTGAATCCTGTGGTGCAAGATCCTCCCTGCAGACATTGTCGGGCATCTGAAAAAAGGCCATACTTTCAGTTCCATAACCACACAACATCGCCACCGGCTTCGGCATCTTGAAAGCAGGGCAGCGCCGCAAAGTCATCGAGTGATTAGTCTTGTTGCAAAAGAAACAAAACTGTTGTGTCTCGCAGTCATCATTTGTGTGCCCTGCAGACTGGCACTTAGAGCATCACACCTTCTTAGGAATTGCTGCACCCTCGGATGCCCCTGAAGGTTGAATCGTAGGTGTAGGCTGCTGTTGCATTGGTCCTAGCTGCATATGCATGTACTGGCCGTGACCTGCAACCATCATAGACGAAGGGGCCATGGTAGGCACCTGCACTGGTGGTGGCATCATAGGGTCCGCAGGTGGGGGAGTGGTGGATGACAGAGCTACTCCCTAGTGCGTCTTCTGACAACCACCCTTGCTTCCCTTCGGCTTGCGAGGTCGTGCAGCAGCAGGGCCTCCGGTGGTAGCAGAGTTGTGTGGCGGCCTGGCGTTGAAGCTCGGTGCCATCTGCACCCCGGCGGGAGCACCATGATGCTGCACATAAGCGTTCATCGCTGGTTGAAAAGCTACAGGCTGCTGATGTTGCTGCGCGAAGCCAGTCATTGGTTGAAGAAGATACAGCGGCTGCGGCACGAGCTGACCTAAGGTCCCAAAAAACTGCTGCTGGAACAGCGCCTAATACACGGTGGACTGTTGCACCGGCTGCGGATGCTCCGGCGGCTGCTGCACCGGCGCGAAAGTTCCCGGCGGCGCATAGGGTTGCGAGACCTGCACCGGCTGGTAAACCCCCGGTGTGAAGCCAAGAGCGCCTCCCGACGGCGAAGCATTTGGCTAAGAGGAGCTTGAAGATGGATTAGACTGGTGGCTGGTGGAGGTGCCCGGCCGCGCGGATGTGTCGGCGCGCGTCATTGCTGGCGAGCGGACGACAACCACGAAGGAAGGATTGAACCTCGGGTTGGCTGCCTGCTCTGCCCGGTTCCACAAGTGTCTAAGCCAACGGCTGAGATTGACCATCTGGAGCCGACGTCCAGGATTCGTCTGATCACATGTCAGACCTGAAACAGCCACAGATGACGGATCGAGATTTCGAACTATTATCGCTTTAGCACCCCGCCCTGCCTGACCCGAAGAAAGCACCAACGAACAGAATTCCGGTGAGGCCTCCCCATCTCCGAGATACACCTGCGGCAAGAGATCGCCGAGAGTTCTTGGCGGCGATGCCCGAGGAGGCGGGATCGGGCCGATCCAAGGCTTGATCAGTGGTCTTGACCGGATGGGCACCCCGGAGACGCCGCGGGCGGCCGCGGCAAGTATCATCGGTGACACCTTCGATCCTAGCACATCCACGATAGCACCTGACGTAGAGGCCACCGCGATCTCCGCCGAGTCCAGCAACGGTTCTCCGTTCTTGTCAGACCTGCAAACACGAGAAACCTCACCTGTCCGTCGAGACGATGGTCTCTCCCACAAACTAGACGCCGGTGTAGGGTAACCAATGTGCGCCCAGAACTCAGCCACCAGTTCCTCGTCCGTCTTCCTCCGACGAACAACCTAAGACTGCAGAGTAGAGGCTTCGATGGAGGAGTCTTGAACCGCATGCACCACCTCCTCCGCATCGGTAGAACCTAGGCAAGAGAACCGAGATCCGGAATCCGCCGGCGGCGTCGGCGACCAGCACGGCGCCAGCGTGAGCCGTCGTCCAGAGGCGAGCTGCATGGCTCAGTGTACAAAGCACACTCCTTTTTCGATTGTACAAAGCAGCGCACACCCGAGCCCAAGATTGTATAAACCTGGACTTGTTCCCCTTGTTTGTCGCATCAATGACCATATTGCTGCTGACCTCACAAAGATAGAAGTTAGTGTAACGTTGTCTCTTCATTTTCCATAGTCTTTCCTCACAAGTTATGTCATCAATAACTACAATATTGATGCAGGATATATGGATATTAGTTTGATCACCCAATATGAGTAAAAAATAATAATACTTGCATTTGTCTGCATCTCATTTAATTGCTCAAAATAGATTTCAACAAACCCATACCTTCTCCTACATATTCTATAACAAATTCTCCTTTCTTTATTTCGTCCTCGGCTATCAATCCAAAGCCACATTTCTCTGTCTAGAATAATATAACAGTCTTTTAGGGAATTGTTGGCAAGTGAAAAAATACATTCCAATTAAAAGGTTTTATTAAACAATTAAATATATACACCACTTCACATGAAATCTAGAGAACGGTCATTAAATAATAATGTTTGGCTATACGACAAAAAACATCAAACATGAAACAACTTGCTTAGATTCTATGTGGACTTATTAACACATAAAAGCAAACTTTCCTCCTTGCATTTATTTTTTCCAATTGTGAAGTATTCAATGTTGAAGTATTGCTTGTATTGTGCATGAAGAATGAAGATACTGGCTCACAAGATAAAGGATTTGCGATGGTTTAAGGTACAGGATATTGCGCACAAAACGTGACTATAGGTTGGATATTTTGCTAACATGCAGATTAATTTAAGGGCCAGCTCAAATATGAAGTACAGAGATAAGTAATGGTGTTCCTAAGATATCTCTGAATTATATATAGTTCCAGACAGATTCGGCATGCATGTATAGGATATAGCCAAATATGATAGGTCAAGAACATTTTCCTCTGTTTGTATCCGCTAAGGTGTTCCTAAACACAAATTAGGTCGCATATTTTCCTCTGAAAAGAACTAGCCATATGTTGTGGAAGGCGCTGGTCGCTGATGATCTAGTTAATTAGGCCAGCACAACTAGAATCTTCCCACATGAAACAACACATGCATACCCAAGAAAAGAAAAAAAAATCTCTTTGTGTATATTCCTTCTCTCCTTCGCTAGATTCATACAGAGGAGAGCGCGCTGTCCCCCAGGAAGATGTTAGCACAATGCTGTCGTGAGCCGGCCCACCATGGGAGACTTCAACCACCGTTTGGGTTTATCCGGCTTCGGTCTCGACTCTCGACCAATTGATTGTACTTGGTGGCTAGCTGCTCATGAGTCATGACCACGTCACTCGTACTGCAGCTCTGCTTTAGTTGACCATGCCGCTTAGCTGCTTCCTCGACGCTGGCGTTGCACGCCATGCCATTGCCCAACTCCACGAAATGTCGACAAGAGGGGATTCATCGTCGATGATGGCTGTAGCAGGGAGGATTTTCCCAGATGATCCTGACAAAACTTGTATGTTACTTATGCTTCCTTTTCATGCTAAGAACGTATTTATTTACCTGTGCTAGACCCATAGCAACGCACGGGCGTTTTACTAGTACTTCCTCCGTCCCAAAATAAGTGACTCAACTTTGCACAAGATTTAATACAAAATTAGTGCAAAGTTGAGTCACTTATTTTGGGACGGTGGGTGTATATAATAAAGATTCCTACTTTTATGTTCTTTTTGGGTTGATTTTTAAAGGGGTCTAGTGGAAATGGGACATGTACGGTTTAGCCCAATATACTAATGACGGCCCATTAGCCTCCCCCGTCCCTGTAGGTTTAAATCCCCTCCCCCGCCCCCCTAGGTTTCATCACCCCTGCTCCGCGTTTGACGGCGCTGCCGCCGCCAGGTCCACACCGGTGGATCGAGCTCGCCAGTGGGAGGACGGACGCAAATCAACTCGGATCAGGTACGCAGAACAGACATCGCCATGAATCATTGCGACCTTCCTCTCCCTTCTTCACACGATCCCCTGAGACCACTTCTCCATCTCTGTGTGCAGGTCATCCTCTTCTCCTCCCAGCGGCAGCGAGACGGCGGCCGAGAGACTCACGGACGACCTCCTAGTCGAGATACTCTCGCGCGTGCCCGCCAGGTCGCTCTGCCGCTTCAAGTGCGTCTCCAAGCACTGGCTCGGCCTCATCAACGGCCGCACCTACCGCCGGAAGCTCCCCCGGACCCTGACCGGCTTCTTCTTCAGGGGCACCACGGAGGAGCAATTGGTACATCCAGTTCTTCATTTCACTAATTTATCCGGGAGCCGCAGTCGCACCAGTCTCACCGTCCTGCCCTACGGCCGGAAAGCCTTTCTTTTGGACTGCTGTAATGGCCTCCTTCTCTACGGTGTATCTGCCCATGGTGGCAAGCGCCTTTACGTCGTGTGCAATCCTGCCACGGAGGAATGGACAGAGTTGCCGCATTGCGACCATGCTGGCTGGGTGGGTATTGTGCACTTAGGTTTTGATCCAGCTGTGTCCCCCCACTTCCATGTGTTTTTGTTCACGGACGAACTAAATGGATTTGGTCTCCCTGGAGTGGACGTCTGTTCATATATCTATTCATCAGAAACCGGGAGGTGGATTCATAAGGAGAAGAAATGGTACTGGGATATTGATCTCGTTCGTGTTCACTCAGCTGCATATCTTAATGGTAGTCTGCATTTTTTCGCCGATGTCAATCACTCTACCCTGTGTCTAGCTGCCGACAAGGAGGCGGGAACAATGATATACTCTCGTGTTCCTACTCTGAATGATGGTTTTATGCAGCAGTCACAGGGCTGCTTGTATTATGCTGGTTTTGAAAGAGATGAAAATGATGATCAGGATGTTCGACTGCTAGTTTATATTCTCGAAGACTATAATAGTAAAGAATGGATACTGAAGCATAGCATTGAAACTTCACATCTATTTGGAGGGCGACATGATGTAGACATTGAGGAGGACTTTTGTTGGATTGCAATTCATCCGGAATGTAACTTGATCTTCTTCACGTTGGGCTGGGATAGAACGTTCATGTTCTATGATATGGATCGTCGGCAACTCAAAGAGATATGCAATCTTGAAAATGTCAATCCACCATATCTGCCATATGTGCCGCTGTATGAAGAGTTACAATCGTTACACAAGTGATGTCAATTATTCGTGCTATATTGCCTATGGAGCATCGGGTTTGGTACGTCTGCTTGCATTTGGTTTGGTCTGTGATTGAATGTTCTGATGTTTTATATGCTTGTAAGTTTGGAGCAATGGTGATTCGTTCTGGGGGCATTGTGGCTGATTTCTCTCAGATGGCTTATTCAAATGTTCAATGTACTTTCTATTGTATGTGCTTATTTGTTATACCAATGGTTCTAGACACCAGACGATATGATACACTTTGGCTGATTACATTGTCACTTCTTTTGGTGCTATTAACTTGTCTGATTCAAATAGGTTATGCTGTTAGCATAACATCACAGGCACAATGCTGTTGTTTATCAAATAGGAAATATTGTGGATCATAACGTTCATCCTCTTGGTAGACAACTTTTAACATAAAACTGCTCCAGAAAACTAGGAAGTCATGGTCTTTGTGTTTGTGGATTTTGTTCACGTAGGTAGGTTTAAAGAGTTTAAAGTAAGCGATATCGCCACAGTGCACTTCCCATGTCAGTCATACTATAATGGTCCACATAAACTCCAGTCCAGAATTCTGATGTGTTAAATAAGAGAGGTAATTCAACTTACTGCTGTGGCATTTGCGTACCGGCATGATGTTCATCTTCCAGGACATTCGTGCTGAGAAGGTCATCATGGGAATTGATTGCCTTGAGCTGGAAAACCTTTGGAAAACTAGGTGCTGCTATCTTACCTGTTCTTATGCAAATTTAGCAGCTTAGTAGAGTGTGCCTGCTTGAATGATGAATCTCGTCCTCTCTCTTCCTGGAGTGCCCTGATGCCTTCATGCTTTTAAGTTTGGAGCAATGGTTGTTCATTCCGCGGGGACCGTCGCTGATTTCCCTGAGACTAATTATTCAAAATATGTGCCTCGTGTGTGAATGCAATCCAGCCACAAGGTATTGGGTCATGGTTCTGGCCTTCGGCTAGGCCACCGGACAATGGTCATTCCGCGGGTATTGTCGCTGATTTCCCTGAGACTAATTATTCAAAATATGTGCCTCGTGTGTGAATGCAATCCAGCCACAAGGTATTGGGTCGTGGTGCTGGCCTTCGGCTAGGCCACCGGACAATGGCCATTCCGCGGGTATTGTCGCTGATTTCCCTGAGACTAATTATTCAAAATATGTGCCTCGTGTGTGAATGCAATCCAGCCACAAGGTATTGGGTCGTGGTGCTGGCCTTCGGCTAGGCCACCGGACAATGATCTCTGCCCCGAGGAGCTGGCAGGATTCTACGCCGGAACTCCTTCTAATCCGTCCCGGCAAACGAACATAAGACATGCCGAAGCCCTGAAAACTGACCGGAAGAAAAAGCGCGACCATTCGTCTAAGCATCGCCGGGGACTAAAACCATAACCTATCTACTAGCCAGAGCCAAGGCCACCAGGATTCCCCTCCTCGCCATCGACCGCCAGTGTGGCAGCCAAAGTGGAGACGTATCCATAGGCTTGTTGGCGGAGGCAAGGGACAGAAGGTTTTGCCCTAATCGTCTTGCGAGACGGAAAAGAAAACTAAATTTGTTCTTGTTTCATCATAAACCCATTGCTATAGCTCATCTCATGGCATAATGCATTTTTGTTCAGGACTTTTATTCCGCGGCCACAAGGGAGATTGACAACAAGAATTTTTCTAGGAATTATCAAGAGAACTTAGAAGGTTTTTTTTACCTGTGTTAGCTCATTTTTGCGTGTGTCTGTGTGTGAAAAAGTAAGGCAACAAGCTGCTAATGCAGACCAGAGTGATGAATTGTCGAGAGAGCTTCATTGTTCAGCCCATTTGACGACCCACTGAGGTCCTGCTAGCAAGAAAACCAAAGTCCCGAGCCCGCCATAGTTGTAGGCTTCAATCCCCTTCCTCCTCGCTCGACGGCACCACAGGCGCCATCTTCCGCCGCCATGTCCATGCCGGCGGATCACTCTCGCCCGCGGGAGTAAGTCCACTGTTGGAAATAAACCAAACCTAGTCGCGTACTAGTATGCTACAGCAGTGAATTAGGAGTAGTATAGCTATTAGCCGTGTCCTGTCCTGGTAGCACAAGTTGTAATCACTAATCAGCTCGTCTAGGTTATGTCATCCGAGTAGATGATGAAGTCCTTTGTCAAGTGGCGTTTGGTCTGCTCCCAGGTGTGTATATAAAGTACATAAGTGCTGCAATTTTCTATGTATAGAACCCGTGGATTTGAGAAGAAATAAATGAAAAGAAGGGCGCGCCACGTGCCCTTGGCAAAGTTTTTCATGCGCGTGTGTTCTGCTACTTTGATGTGATCTTTCCTGAGGGTGAAAACCAACACGTGTTTCAAGTCGTATCCAGTACGCAGAGCAGCAGTATAAACCATCGCCAACTCCTTCACTGATCCCCTGGCCTGACCTCTCCTCTTTGTTTGTGCATATCTTCCTCTCCTCCCCACGGGGGCATGATGGCAGAGTGACTCGCCGACGACCTGCTTGTTGAGATACTCTCACGCGTCCCTGTGAGGTCGGTGTACCGCTTCAAGTGCGTCTCCAAGCACTGGCTCAGCCTTATCGACAACCCCAATAACCACAGGAAGCGCCCTCAAAGTCTAGCTGGCTTCTTCTACACTAGGAGCGACAAAGGGGAGTTGTCTCTAGAAATAGAAGTTTGCTTCGCCAGTGTCTCGCGGAAAGCTGCCCTCCGATCGACACCTCTTTCACCTTTCTTCCCAGCCACGGGCGCATCGATCTACTCGACTGCTGCAATGGCCTCCTTCTATGTCACTGTTGTGATGTCTCCGCTCTGGGTGATGAGTTCTGTTACACCGTGTGCAACCCTTCACAAAGGAGTGGATTTTATTGCCCGATCGTAGCTATGTTAGCAAGGTGGGCATAGTGCGTCTGGGTTTTGACACGGAGGAGGAAACATGAGTGAATATCGGTATCCTTGGTCATCTATATGATGGTTTTATTCGGCAGTCATAGGGTCGCCTGCATTATGCCAATTTTGAGAAAGACCAACATTGTGATGTGGTTCGACTAGTTGTCTATGTTCTCAAGGACTATGACAGCAAACAATGGATATTGAAGCATCGTGCTGAAACTTCATACTTACTTGGAGGGACAAATGTTACTGATTCCTATCAGATTGCTATCCATCCGGTTGATTGCCGTTGGATTGCATTTCATCCGGAATGTAACTTGATCTTCTTCACTGTGGGGTCACCTTCCACATTAATGTGCTACGATACGGTATGGATCATCGACAAGTCAAAGTGGTCTGCCGTATGCGCCTTGGTATGCTAATATTTCAGCCGCGTCTCCCATATGTGCCATTGTATGCAGATTTATCACTTTTCACCGCACACATGATCTCAATATGAAACTGTTGTTGTCTTTATAAGAAGTGGGTCTATTATAGGAATGGATTGTTCATGCACTACTGGAAATTTCGTATACGCCGGGTGTCATGGTCTTCGCTGAGAGCCAAACCACGGACACTCGGCAAAGTAAGAGACGCCGAGTGTGACTCTCGGCAAAGGGAGCATCTCGGCAAACACGTGTTAATGCCGAGGGCAAAGTGGCCACCACGCGGCAAAGTTCTGCCACGTGGCACATACGGCGGCAAATAACGGCACGTTCACGGTTGCAACTCTTTGCCGAGGGTGGCTCTCGGCAAAGATTTAGTCCCACCTCGCCTACCGACAAACAGAAAGATCTGTTTAAATAGTTCAATAGTCCAATCGCACTAAGCTTCGGTCCTCAGTATTAAGAATATGTATTGTCACTATAAATCTTCATGTTGCGGACAGAGGAAATTCATATTGATAGTTTGTATTCTAAAGAATGGATGCTGGTGTTTTCTATAAATTTATGATTGAACCACACCTTTACCGAGAGCAGCTCTCGGCAGAGTAAGAGTTAGCGAGAGGAGCTCTCGGTAAAGACAAGCAACGTGACCTCTTTAAATAGTCGGATAATCCAGATGCAACATGACCTATTTAATTAGGCGAAAGTACCTCGGTGGTATACAATTATGAATATGTATTAATTTTATGATCCAATAGTACCTGTACCGAGAGCTCCTCCTGGGAAAGGAACAATTGCTGAGAGTAGCTCTCGGTAAAGATAAGGCTACCATCAAAGTTTAGTCCCACCTCGCCTAGAGACAAGCAACATAACATGTTTAAATAGTGGGATAGTCCAGATGCAGTAAGCTTCAGTATTCATTACACTCTTATTAAGGAGATGAACTATCACTATGAATGTTCACCTATTTCGGGCAGAGAAGATTCAAAGTGATAGGTCACCTTCTTAATGGTGGATGCGGGTGTTTTTTGTTAATTCAACTATTATTTTCCTCTGAGGCCGCTTGTAAACCGCACCGTCTCCAAGCTAGTCTCAGGGTATCGAGAGGGAACATGTATGGTTTGTGCAGGAAGTGTGGGTCATATTGCTCCATTGGCCTCGAAACTTCTCGTGCTCTAAAAGGGGGCAACTGCATGACACGTGCCACGCCCCTGCATTTTTCAGGCAAGCGTGCAATATTGGAGAATTTTATTGCTCTGCTAGTGTTTCATCGCCGGAAATTGCGGATCAGCAAGGCAGCACAAGAAAATCATGCCCGGCAGTGGCATAGGAAATCCTTTGAGATGTCCTTGTGTCATGTCTAGGCCTAGCACAAATGAGGGATGGGCATGCCCTGCCATCGGGTTACCGAAATTACCTCGGTGTCATTCCTGATGCAACCGTTGGAATCCTCGGAAAATCGCACGATGGTAGGATTGCTCAGGATCTGGCACGATGTCATCACATGGCCCCTGTAGGGGGTGGTAAAAGTTTGGTCGCATTTCGAGTAAGTATCCCTTGAGGCCGCTTGTAAACCTCACCATCTCCGAGTTAACTGCACCATCTCCGAACTAGTCTCTGGGTATCGAGAGGGAACGTGTCCGGTTTGTGCAGGAAGTGCGGGTCCTGTTGCTCCGTTGGCCTTGAATATTCTCATGCTCTAAAGGGGGGCAACTGGATGACATGTGCCATGCCCCCGCATTTTTCGGGCACGTGTGCAATATTCGAGAAATTTATTGCTCTGCTAGGGTTTCATTGCTGGAAATTGCAGACCAGCAAGGCGACACATGCAATCATGCCCGGTAGCGGCATGGCAAATCCTTTGTGATGTCCTTGTGGCATGCCTAGGCCTTCAACAGACGAGGGAGCACTACTAGGGAAAAGCCTAGCAGCAGCGCAGGTTTTCGGCCTTTTAGTAGCGCGGGGGCCGGCGCTACTAATAAGGCACTACAGCTAACGTATAGCAGTAGCGCTGGTCCACCCGCGCTACTGCTACACAAGTGTTGCAGCAGCGCACTTAAAGGAACCTCGCTGCTGCTAATAGCTATCGCGCGCTTCCCCTGCGCACGCTACTGCTACAACCGCGCTGCTGCTAACTTTTCTCCACTCGCTACTGCTAATTTTAGTAGTTTTTTGTTTTTTTCGGCATATTTGTTTTGTATTTGAACAGGCTTTATAGAAGAATCTCTAGCACATACAAATGTCATCATGATACACATCCAAATGCCTGCGAGACCACAAATGTAATCATAGCATATACATACAAATAGTCTCGTCATAATCATCATCCAACACAAAGTGGTATCTTGTCATCATCTCGAAAATAGCGATACATGCAAGTCTCGAATACTTGCAACTACAATGTCATCCATCTAAACAAAGGTATACGCGAGAAGATCTATCACTATGAGTGAGAGCGGAACTATGCAGTACATGAGATGGCGGTTACAAGTCCTCTCCCGCGCTAGCGTGAACCTCAAGTAACTAGCTTCTCCTTCTTGTCTGCTTTTGAAGCCTTTATGGCTGGCGTCCGAGAACCCATTCACTTGCGCCTGACACTCATGCCACTCGTTGTACACCCCCGGAACCTTCCCTTTGTACACGACATAGCAGTTCCATCTCGCCATCAAGAAACTAGGTACCTGTTAAAGATGCATGTTCATGAAGAGGATGTACAATCATATATATGCAACAAAATATACTAGAGAACACCGAAAAAGAAAGGGTTAGCAACTAGATGAAACTAGGGATCGTGGACATCACAAAGTTGCATCGCTACAAATAATATACATTTTCAACCGACACATATCATCATCATCGTCATCATAAATCACTAGAAATTCCATCCTTCCATATCATCGAGGATGGACCCTAGCTTCTTGAACGGCGTGAGGTCTAGACGTTGCATGCCTATGCGAGTTCGGACGTCAGCTCGCGATATAGGGCCGTGGTGGAACATCCCCTTCTCATCGACGACTTCTTTCATGATGATCGTCGCAATGTCGCTTTGGATGCGAAAGAAGTCATCTCTAAGTTTATAATCCGCTTTTCCATGAGATTCTAGCCACTTGTGGATATCATCATTTCTGCTTCTCATGCGAAGCTTTTGGTGATCCGTGTTGAACTGAATCATGAGATGGAGGATGTAGAATCCATCCTTCTTGCTTGGTTTTGGGACTTGGATGCAGGAGAAGTTAGTTTTATGCGCGAAACCCATCTTCTTGTTCCTTTGTTTCCTGATCTGCATGTGGCCACCTCTAAAGCTGAAGCCTTGGAGAGCATCATCTAGAATATTCATTATGTGGGTGTAGTCTTTTTTCTCGTAGTCTCTGGAAGGGTCAAAATACACGGCGTGGGAGACTTGCGGATAAAGAACGATAAGGACGGCGCGCCCGTTGCTGCGGGGAAAAGACACCTCAAATTATTCCCCATAGAGAGAGAAGGAATGATTGAAATGTATGAAAGGGTTGTTCGAAACTGACTTACTTTGGATGATAAGGCACGAGGACAATTTCGGCATGACCTTTGCTAAAAAATGGACATATCGAGCGCCTGAAATTCACTGGAATGGAAATGAATCAACATTCCGGCGTAACATAGGCAACTCGGATCATTTACCAAAACATGACATGTCCAAAACATGACATATCCACATATCACATGTCCAGTTCAAATTTGCATATAAATTCAGCAAATTTTGAAACCTATCTAAATTCATAACTAAATAGATAACCTAATTAACATAACTAAAACCTAAGTAAATTAACCTTAGCTAGCAGAGAGAGAGGGGGAGGGTTTACAGAGGGTGCAAGGCGAGGAGGCAGGCCCGACGACGGCCGAGGTTGGGAGGGGAGGAAGCAGAGGAAGGAGGCGAGGGCCGACGGGTCGGGGCGAGCGCCGGCGCCGGGGGCGAGCGCGCCTGGGTCGGGGGCGGCGGGGTCGGGGGCGAGCGCGCCGGGGTTGGGCGCGGCGGGGTCGGGGGCGGCGGGGTCGGGGGCGAGCGCGTCGGGGTCGGGAGCGAGCGCGCGGAGGTCGGGGGCGGGCGCGGCGGTGCAAGGCGCTAATTCGATTGTTCCATCGTTGAATGGGTGTGTTACCACGAGGTTGACGCGCCCACACTTTCTTAACAAGGTCATGAAATCCCTCTCTAGTGAGCCATCCCAGTTCAAATTTAAACTGGTGATGGTTAGAACTTGGGATTGGTTGTGCAAAATTGGTCAGCAAAGGAGCGTGATCCGATAAGGCCTCAATACATTCTAGAGCCCGAACCGATGCTAGGGGATATTTATATTCCCAGTCGGTGGTAACTAGCACTCGGTCAGTTTTTTTTCAAATGTTGGCACTGGTCGGTTATTGGCCCAGGTATACTGACGACAAGACATCGTGATCTCCCTCAGATCCAGGCTATCAATAATAGCATTAAAGAGGAAAGGTCACCTAGTATCTAACCGGTCATTGTTTTTTTCCTGCTGATATCGATGTGTATTAAAATCCCCCCAATTAACATGGGGTGGGGATTGTCTCGATAGGTATTAACAAGTTCTTTTAGAAATGCAGACTTAAACTCCTCTTGAGCGGCGCCATATACAGCCACCAAACTCCAAAGGAAGTTGTCGGACTTGTTTCGAATGTCGAATTTGATATGATAATCCCCCTTTGACGTGGACAATAGTTGCAAGTAAGTAGAGCAATATTCCACCGGACCTCCCGGTTGGCGGCAATACGTGCCATTCGTAATCCAAACCACTTGAAAAGTGGTCGAGAGTATGCGTTCGAAAATCACGTTTGCCCGACTCAGTGATAGCTTCAAAGTCCAATGCATGATCCTTTACACAATAGGCAATGTGTTTGTGTTTAGCCAAGTCACCAAGACCTCTGCTATTCCAAAACATGTCTCTCATGCTGTACCATTTTTTTTGTTTAGAGACCTTCGCCTTCTTAGAAGAGCGCCCTCTTTTCTTTGATGTGTTATACTTGTTCTTGCGCACCGACGCGACAAGCTCACAAAGCGTAGTGTCCCATACAATATCGTCAAGGTCTACTTCAGTCGTGTCTTTAACTAAATGAGAGAGAAGCTTGCCTTTGTGATTGGCATCAACATCCTCATCCACCTCATCTGACATGAGAGGGTCAACAAAAGTCGACAATTTAGGAGCAACCGTAAGCCGGTCGAACTCCACTTGTTTAAGAGCCTTAACCGAAAAATCTACCTCTTTCTCATTATGTCCTAGTGACACTCCAAGTCTAGTGATATTTGAAGAAACTTTGGATTTATCAAAAGACATAAACTATTTGCGAGAAGGGGTACCTTCGAAGTCGAGGTTGCGGATAGCCATCCTACGCATGGCCTTCACCATAGAGTCCTCATCTGTTGCTGCAGAACCGTCAGTCCCGACGTAATGACGCCCGCTGCGCCTCAGCGGAGAAGGAGAAACATGGGCCACCAATCCCATCTTGGCGCCTCCGAGAGGCGGAGTAGTTTGCTGCGGCGATGAAGAAGACATCCCGGCGACCCCGAGAGGCGGAGTAGACTGCTGTGGTGATGAAGAAGAATATCGTATGGGCTGCTCCTCAACATCCTCGAGTCTGGATGCTGACGCCCCCCCTCGGTGACAGAGGAGTAGATGACAGCGCTCGTAGTTGCTCCATGGCCGACTCCTGGCCAGCTCGAACGACCGGGGAGAAGATCACTCCCCGACGAGTCAGAAAAGCGGGTGCTGGCAACGGTGGTGGCGATGTAGCGCTCGCAATTGCCCCCGCAGGTGCCACCCCCTATGGGCCATGTGTAACACCCCGGATATGATTTACCTAATATGTAATCCAACTCTTGCCGTTTCCGGCGTTAAGTTATTTTATTTCCTCGGGTTCAGGTTTTTTGTCTCCGTGTGTTGTTGTCGTTGTCATACATCTCATATCATGTCATCATGTGCATTGCATTTGCATACGTGTTCGTCTCATGCATCTGAGCATTTTCCCCGTTGTCCGTTTTGCATTCCGGCGCTCCGTTCTCCTCCGGTGGTCATTTCTACCTTTCTTTCGTGTGTGGGGTTAAACATTTCCGGATTGGACCGAGACTTTCCAAGCGGCCTTGGTTTACTACCGGTAGACCGCCTGTCAAGTTTCGTACCATTTGGACTTCGTTTGATGCTCCAACGGTTAACCGAGGGACCAAGAAGGCCTCGTGTGTGTTGCAGCCGAACACCCCTCCAATTTGGCCCAAAACCCACCAAAACCCTCTCCATCATCTAGAGCGTTCGATCACGATCGCGTGGCCAAAAACCACACCTCAGTTGGACACTCCTAGCTCCCTCTATGCCTATAAATAGCCCCTCCTCCGAAATCCCGGATTCCCCTCGTCTCCTACCCTAAAAAAATCTACCGCGCCGCGCCGGACACGTCCTTGCCGGACGGACAAGTCGCCGCTGCCGCCCGCGACGTATCAGGGCACACCACGTGCCGGCTCTAGCCTCTGCCACCGCCGAGGCCCGCCGGCCCGAAGCCGGCCCTCTCCCCGCGCAAACCGGGCCGCGCCCCGCGCTCGCTAGCGCCGCCGCCTCCTTCGGCGCCGGCCGCCCGACGCCGCCGCGTCCTTCGCCGCTCCGCCGCGGTTCCTCTACTCCGACGCGCCGCCCCGCCCCGCGCACCTCGCCGCCCGCCGCCACATCACCGTCTTCCGCCGCGGCCGAACCCCGCCTCCGCCGTCCACCTCGTCGCCGGTGGAAGTCCCCGCTCCGGCCACTCCTTCCTCGCCCGCCACCGTCGTCTACAGGGATTCCGGCGAGTCTCCAGCGAGATCTGCCGCCGCCTCGGGAGACGTGCCCCGGATCCAGATCCGGATCCAAACCCTAGGGTTGACTTTTGCCCCGTTTCCAGTATTTTTTGCATATTTCGTCATGCTATATCTCCTCATCTGTAGATCCGTTTTGGAGAGAACATCAAAATGTTCGTCTCAGAGAGCACATCATTTCACCTCATTGCATCATTTTCATTTGAGTTGATCTTGATGCCCGAAATGTTGTTGGAAGAGTGCTATTTGAGATAATTGTCAGATCTGCTGCACCAATTAGTTTTTTGTCATTTTTGTCATGATTCTTGTGTGCATGATATGCTCCTGAGTTCTACATGTGTTTTGTCATATGCTTTGCCATCTTTACAGAGGTGCCATCCATGTATTTTTGTGATGTGTGTGGTGACTAGCACAAGCTTGCAAAGTGGTGCATTCGTTAATGCTGATTTCAGGGACTTAGCAATTCCACTAAGTCCTTGAACTATTTTTATCAATATGTCATATGTTCATGTTGTTTCCTAGTGATCCGTGCCTCTTTTGAGGATGATCAGTAAGGATGATTTGTTAATCTTGTAGTGCTCTATCCATCCATTTCCTTGTTTGCAATTATGGAGCACCCTAGCTTGAGTCAATCGAGCTCTACTTTTGCTATTTCATGAATCTGGGCAGATTGTCTACTTGTTAGCGACTTTGCCGAGGATGTTATAGTTGATCCGTTCATGCTATGTTATTCTTCTTGCCATGTCTAACTTGTATAATGTGTATTCTTGATGGGTGTATGCTTAGTTTGTCATGTCTTGCTCTGTAGTGAGTGCATCGAGCTCGTAAACATGCCTACTTGATATCTGATTTGCATGTTCCAGTTTTTCACTAAGTCTGTGATCTGATTATATTTTTGCCATGTTCACATGCTTGCAATTGTATTTTATGATCCCTTTTGTCTCAAGGTCACTAAGGGACTTTGTTAAGATCTTTGAGTAGCTACATGTCATGCCTTGCTTTGCCATGTTAAGTTCCAGTAGCATATAGTTTTCTTGCTCCAAAATGTGCTACCTGATCTGAAATTCCAAACAAGTGTTAATTTCACTAAGTCTGAAACCTGTTTACCAATTGCACTTTCGCCATGCTCGTTTGAACCTGTTAATGGATGAATTGGCCGTAGCTCAGTGTTCATCTTTTGTTAAGCATCATGAATGGATCCCTGCCATGTATTTTGTTGCCATGTTTAAGTGTTGTAGCATGTATAACTTGTTGCATTTAAATGGCTACTTGCAGTTTATCGCAGACCGGTGCCATATTTGAATTGCTTGCCATTTCCAAACCGTGCATCCGATTCCGGTGTTCTTTATATCTATTTCATCCGAAATCACCTCATATTTCCAGTGGCACTCTTGGATTTCCAAGTTGAGGCCAGGTTCTTTCATTCCATGTCAAATCTTGCATATGCATCACATATCGCATCCCGCATAGTATACCATGTTTGCATCATGTTGTTTGAGCTTTGCACGTGGTTGATTGTGTTCCGTTTGCTTGTTTGTCTTGTTTGGGTAGAGCTGGGAGACGAGTTCGCTAACGAGGAGCCCGTTGAGTTTGCTTTCGAGGATCCAGTCAACTCTGACAACTTTGCAGGCAAGATGATCATACCCTCGAAATCACTTCTATCTTTGCTTTGCTAGATGCTCGCTCTTTTGCTATGCCTATGCTACGATGCCTACCACTTGCTTATCATGCCTCCCAAATTGCCATGTCAAACCTCTAACCTACCATGTCCTAGCAAACCATTGATTGGCTATGTTACCGCTTTGCTCAGCCCCTCTTATACCGTTGCTAGTTGCAGGTGAAGATTGGAGACCGTTCCTTGTTGGAACATTATTATCTTGTTGGGATATCATTATATTATCTTGTTATCTTAATGCATCTATATAATTGGTAAATGGTGGAAGGCTCGGCCTTTTTGCCTAGTGTTTTGTTCCACTCTTGCCGCCCTAGTTTCCGTCATATCGGTGTTATGTTCCCGGATTTTGTGTTCCTTACGCGGTTGGGTAATAATGGGAAACCCTTGACAAATCACCTTGAATAAAAGTCTTCCAGCAATGCCCAACCTTGGTTTTACCATTTGCCACCTAGCCTCTTTTTCCCTTGGGTTTCCGGAGCCCGAGGGTCATCTTATTTAAACCCCCTTGGGCCAGTGCTCCTCTGAGTGTTGGTCCGACTGAGCTGCCTGCGGGGCCACCTCGGCGCAACTTGAGGTTTGGTTTTACTCGTAGCTAGTCTCATCTGAGTGTGCACTGAGAACGAGATATGTGCAGCTCCTATCGGGATTTGTCGGCACATTCGGGCGGTGTTGCTGGACTTGTTTTAACTTGTCGGGTTGTCTTGTAGAACCGGGATGCCGAGTCTGATCGGAATGTCTCAGGAGAAGGTATATCCTTCGTTGACCGTGAGAGCTTGTCATGGGCTAAGTTGGTCTCTCCTGCAGGGATTTGAACTTTCGAAAGCCGTGCCCGCGGTTATGGGCAGATGGGAATTTGTTAATGTCCGGTTGTAGATAACTTGAACCTTAACTCAATTAAAATGAATCAACTGTGTGAGTTACCGTGATGGTCTCTTCTCGGTGGAGTCCGGGAAGTGAACACGGTGTTGGAGTAATGCTTGCCGCAGGTTGTTCTCTAGTTATTCGTTCGCGCTTTGCCTTCTCTTCTCGCTCTCTTTTGCGAACAGGTTAGCCACCACATATGCTAGTCGCTTGCTGCAGCTCCACATATTACCTTGCCTTACCTATAAGCTTAAATAGTCTTGATCGCGAGGGTGCGAGATTGCTGAGTCCCTGTCGCTCACAGATTACTTCCAAACCAGATGCAGGGCCAGACGACTCCGTTCCAGATGATGCGCTTGAGCTCAAGTGGGAGTTCGACGAGGACTCACGCCGTTACTATGTGTCTTTCCCTGGTGATCAGTAGTGGTGCCCAGTTGGGGCGATCGGGACCGTGTTGCATGTTGGGTTGATCTTTTATTTTGGCACCGTAGTCGGGCCATGAGTGATTGGATGATGTAATGCTATTTATGTACTTTGTTTGATGTGGCGAGTGTAAGCCAACTATGTACCTTCCCCTTTTATTATCTATATTACATGGGATGTTGTGAAGATTGCCTTACTTGCGACATTGTTTTCAATGCGGTTATGCCTCTAAGTCATGCTTCGACACGTAGGAGATATAGCCGCATCGAGGGCGTTACAAGTTGGTAATCAGAGCCTTCCCTGACCTTAGGAGCCCCCACTGATTGATCGTGTTTAGCAGCCGTTGTTGAGTCTAGAAAAATGTTTTGAGTCATTTAGGAATTATATATTGGAGAGCTTAGGAATTCTTTTTACTCCCCAGTCCCTTCATCGCTCTGGTAAGGCATCCTGACGTAGAGTTTTGACTCTTCTCTTCTCAAATTTCACAAAAAAAAATTAGGATCACGCGGGTATCTTGGAATCGTTCCGATGGTTTTGTGACGAGAACATTGTTCTTGGTGCCTCCTGTCTTTAGGGGTTGTGGCAGTGTCCCGGGGAGTTGAGCTCCGAGGTGTTGTCATCACAATTTTATCGTTGCAGTTCTGGAATACCTGAGTTTAGTTCGCCGACATCGAAAATCTCTTTTATGCAGTTGTTGGTGAGATAACCTCGACGCCACCCAGTACTGCGGCGGGAGTTCGGGAGTATTGCCATAACTTGTATAACAGATGCTTTTCGAAGGTTGAGGTAGATGGTTTCCGAATTTTTTTCTCGGTTATGTGTTGAAGGATGGATACAGATGGATGTTGGATTTGCTAGATTTGGGTGAGATATTATGCTTCCCCTGTATCCCCAACACCTGATTGCATAACCGGAAAGGTTCGGGAGTTTCATAGGTGGGAATTCTTGTAGCTCTAGCTCTTCTTCCACGGATATTTGGTTTGAGATTGGGATTTCTTACCGAGTATTCGGTCTTGTTCGGTACCTTGTTGATTTATTCCTCTACCTAAATTCTAAGTGGCTTCTCAATTTATGGATATGTGACCATTTCATTTGGAATGCATTCCTTCTTATGTTCGGATGTGAAGACTATATGTTGCAATTTCAACCCGCTTGATTCAGCTTCAATTTTATCTATCAATGTGCTAACGGTTGTCACCCTCTTCAGGATGGCTCCCGCTAAGAGCAGCAATCAGAATCAGAATCAGGATCCGCCACCACCTCCCCCTCCTCCGGAGGCATGGCAAGCTGGGATGGCCGCAACCAATGCAAACACGCAGTTGATCATGCAAATTCTTCAAGAGCGCAATCAAGCGAACCAAGGCAACCAGGGCAACAATCAGAATCACTTTGCTACACTCAACCAGTTCCTTGCTAACCAGCCAAAGACCTTCAGCAATTGTGTTGAGGCAACTAATGCTGACGATTGGCTCGTGGACTTATGCAAGCATTTCGAGTGCAGTAACGTCAGGCCTGAGGACTTTGTCAAGTTCGCTTCCTTCCAACTCAAAGACCAAGCTGCAGAATGGTTCCAGCAGTACAAAGATTCCAGAGGTGGCCATGTGATTACCTGGGATGAATTCCGTCAAGACTTCAAAGCTCATCATATTCCTTAGAGCGTGGTTGAAAGCAAGCGTGAGGAATTCCGCAACCTGAAGCAAGGCTCTTTGTCTGTCTATGACTACAACAAGTTGTTTCAGAAGCTCGCCCGCTTTGCTAAGCAGGACGTCCCTAACAAGAAGAGCATGATATACCAGTTCAGGGGTGGTCTTAGAGGAGAAATCCAGCTAGCTCTTGTTCTCTTTGAGCCCTTGAGGTACGATGAGTTCTACAACATGGCATTGAAGCAAGAGGCTGCTCAGCTGAAGTGTGATGCTTCCAAGAAGCGAGTCAGAGATGCTACTCCTTCTTCCTCTACTCAAGTGGCCAAGCACCAGAAGTATTGTCTTTCTCCTCCTCCGTTCCGTCAGCCGTATCAGCAGAAGAGCAAAGGTGGCAGTGGATCTTCCCACCCACCCAACCCTGGCTTTCAGAACAAGACTTCGTCTCAAGCTCCAAGATCGAGTGCTCCGTATCACCGTTCGCTTTCAGAGGTCACGTGCAACAAGTGCCAACAGAAGGGTCACTATGCCAACAAGTGCTTCAATCAGAGACGTCTCCCTCCTCCTCCTCCTATGAGATCGACAAGTACAGCTATGGTCAAGCATAACCCAAAGCACGCCAAGTTCAACATGCTGAATGCAGCTCAGGCAGAGGACTCGTCAGATGTCATCATGGGTAACCTTCCTGTTAACGATATTCCAACTAAAGTACTTTTTGACTCTGGTGCATCGCATTCCTTCATGTCATTCCCATTTGCATCGGAAAACAATTTTAGTACTAAGGCATTACCTAGAGCTATGCAAGTCATCTCTCCGGCTAAGCGTCTGAGTTCTAGTATGATGGTTCCGGATATTTCTATCATGATGGGTGATTTCAAGTTTCTGGCTTCTCCAATGGTTCTTGGTAACTCGGATATTGATCTTATTCTCGGGATGGATTGGCTTTCTAAGCACAAGGCTCATCTTGATTGTGCAGCCAGGCAGATTCAATTGACTCATTCGTCTGAGGATGTTATTGTCTTTGCCGCTCGCGATAATACAATCTGTCTGTTTTCTCTCAATGAGAAGGGTGAACTGGATGCCATCTCTCAAATTCCAGTCGTTTGCGAATATCAAGACGTCTTTCCAGAAGAGCTTCCAGGAATGCCTCCACACCGGCCAGTTGAATTCGTCATCGATGTTGAGCCTGGCACAGAACTGGTTTGCAAGCGTCCCTACAAGCTCGGACCTGAAGAGTTGAAGGAGCTAAAGAAGCAACTCTGTATTCAAGAGCGAATGGGTCTCATCTGACCTAGTTCTTCTCCGTGGGGTTGTGGAGTTCTTTTTGTGAAGAAGAAGGATGGAACGGACCGACTTTGTGTTGACTACCGTCCATTGAACAAGAAGACTATCAAGAACAAATACCCACTTCCCAACATCAACGAGCTGTTCGAACAACTCAAAGGTGCCCAAGTATTCTCCAAGCTTGATCTCCGTATGGGTTATCACCAGATTCGAATCTGTGAGCAAGATATTCCCAAGACGGCTTTCAGGACAAGCTATGGTTCATATGAATACACTGTCATGTCTTTTGGCCTCGTCAATGCTCCTCCGACTTTCTCTCGCATGATGAACTTCATCTTCAACGCCTACACAAATGACTTCGTTTTGGTCTATCTCGACGACATTCTGGTCTTTTCGAAGAACAAGGAAGATCATGCCAAGCACTTGCGTTTGGTGCTCGATAAGCTCAGGGGACACCAGTTCTACGCCAAGTTCTCAAAGTGCGAGTTTTGGCTCGATGAGGTTCTTTATCTTGGGCATATCATCTCTGCCAAGGGCATTGCGGTGAATCCTGAGAAGGTGTCTGCAATTGTGAATTGGGAACCACCTCAGAACGTGAAGCAACTCCGCAGCTTCCTCGGTCTCGCAAGCTACTGTCGAAGGTTCATTGAGAACTTTTCAAAGATTGTGAAGCCTCTTTCAAACCTTCTCCAGAAGCACGTCACGTAAGTTTGGTCTCCGGAATGTGACATCGCTTTCAACACTTTGAAAGAGAAATTGGTCACTGCTCCAGTTCTGACTCCTCCTGATGAATCCAAACCGTTCGAGGTCTTCTGCGACGCCTCTCTCCAAGGTCTTGGTGCAGTGTTGATGCAAGAGAAGAAAGTTGTGGCTTATACCTCTCGCCAGTTGAAGCCCAACGAGAAGAACTACCCCACTCATGACCTCGAGTTGGCGGCAGTTGTGCATGCTCTTTTGACTTGGAGACATCTCTTATTGGGAAGAAAAGTGGACATCTTCACTGACCACAAGAGTCTCGAGTACATCTTCACTCAGCCTAATCTCAACCTCAGGCAGACTCGATGGGTCGAAATGATTCAAGAGTACAATCCGAGTATCGAGTATACTCCAGGCAAGGCCAATGTGATTGCTGACGCATTGAGCAGGAAGGCTTATTGTAACAGTCTGATTCTCAAGCCTTATCAACCCGAGCTTTGTGAAGCTTTCCGCAAACTCAATCTGCAAGTTGTTCCTCAAGGTTTCCTCGCCAACCTTCAAGTCTCTCCTACCTTGGAAGACCAGATTCGCCAAGCTCAGCTTCTTGATGCTATGGTGAAGAAGGTGAAGATTGGGATTGCCAAGAGCAAACCCAAGTACAAGTGCTACCGCCTTGATGACAAGGATACTCTCTTCTTCGAGGATCGTATTGTTGTGCCCAAAGGTGACCTCCGTAAAGTGATCATGAACGAGGCTCACAATTCACTCCTCTCCATCCACCCTGGGAGCATGAAGATGTATCAGGACCTCAAGCAGGCTTATTGGTGGACTCGAATGAAGCGTGAGATTGCTCAGTTCGTGAATGAATGTGATGTATGCAGAAGAGTGAAGGCAGAACACCAAAGGCCAGCTGGTCTCCTCCAACCTCTTGCCATTCTAGAATGGAAGTTTGACCACATTGAGATGGACTTCGTGACTGGGTTTCCAAAGTCCAAGCGTGGCAATGATGCTATATTCGTTGTCATCGACAAACTCACTAAAGTGGCTCACTTTCTTCCTATCAAAGAGTCAATCACTTCAGCTCAATAGGCGGAGCTGTATACCTCTCGGATTGTCTCGCTGCACGGTATTCCACAGGTGATCTTTTTAGACCGTGGCAGCATCTTTACCTCCAAGTTTTGGGAGTCTTTTCAGAAGGCCATGGGCACCAACATCCGCTTCAGCACAGCTTTCCATCCTCAAACTAGCGGTCAAGTCGAGCGTGTCAATCAGATTCTTCAAGATATGCTCAGGGCTTGTGTGATCTCCTTCAGCATGAAGTGGGAAGATTGTCTTCCATATGCTGAATTCTCCTACAACAACAGTTTTCAAGCAAGTTCGGGCAAGGCCCCATTCGAAATTCTGTATGGCAGGAAGTGTCGTACCCCTCTCAACTGGTCTGAAACCGGTGAACATCAACTTCTGGGAAATGACTTAATCACAGAGGCAGAGGAGATGTGTAAAGTCATTCGAGATAACCTCAAAGCAGCGCAATCACGCCAGAAGAGCTACTATGATAGTAAGCACCGTGATTTGGCTTTCGAGATCGGAGATCATGTTTACCTCCGCGTCTCTCCAATGAAAGGTACTCGTCGCTTCAGTATCAAAGGGAAGCTTTCCCCTAGATCCGTGGGACCTTTCAAGATCGTCAACAAGAGAGGTGATCTCGCCTATCAACTCGAGCTTCCTTCAAACTTTGCAAATGTGCATGACGTGTTCCATGTCTCTCAGCTCCGCAAGTGCTTCAAGACTCCTGACCGCACCATCAACTTCGAAGTCATTGATCTCCAAGAAGATCTCTCTTATTGTGAGCACCCCGTGGCTATTCTTGAAGAGACTGAATGCAAGACTCGCAATAAGTCAATCAAATTCCTCAAAGTCAAGTGGTCACACCATTCCGACCGTGAAGCCACCTGGGAACACGAGGATCACCTCCATTCTGAGTACCCGGTGTTCTTCCAGTCCTAGATCTCGGGACGAGATCCTTTCGTAGTGGTGGAGTGTTGTAACACCCCGGATATGATTTACCTAATATGTAATCCAACTCTTGCCGTTTCCGGCATTAAGTTATTTTATTTCCTCGGGTTCGGGTTTTTTGTCTCCGTGTGTTGTTGTCGTTGTCATGCATCTCATATCTTGTCATCATGTGCATTGCATTTGGATACGTGTTCTTCTCATGCATCCGAGCATTTTCTCCGTTGTCCGTTTTGCATTCCGGCACTCCGTTCTCCTCCAATGGTCATTTCTACCTTTCTTTCATGTGTGGGGGTTAAACATTTCCGGATTGTACCAAGACTTGCCAAGCGGCCTTGGTTTACTACCGGTAGACCGCCTGTTAAGTTTCGTACCATTTGGACTTCGTTTGATGCTCCAACGGTTAACCGAGGGACCGAGAAGGCCTCGTGTGTGTTGCAGCCCAACACCCCTCCAATTTGGTCCAAAGCCCACAAAAACCCTCTCCATCATCTAGAGCATTCGATTATGATCGCGTGGCCGAAAACCGCACCTCAGTTGGACACTCCTAGCTCCCTCTATGCCTATAAATAGCCCCTCCTTCGAAATCCCGGATTCCCCTCGTCTCCTACCATAAAAAAATCTACCGCACCGCGCCGGACACGTCTGCGCCAGCCGGACAAGTCGCCGCCGCCGCCCTGACGTATCAGGGCACGCCACGTGCCGGCTCCAGCCTCCGCCGCCGCCGAGGCCCGCCGGCCCGAAGCCGGCCCTCTCCCCGCGCAAGCCGGGCCCCGCCCCGCACTCGCTAGCGCCGCCGCCTCCTTCGGCGTCGGCCGCCCGACGCCGCCGCGTCCTTCGCCGCTCGGCCGCGGTTCCTCTACTCCGGCGCGCCGCCCCGCCCCGCGCACCTCGCCGCCCGCCGCCACATCACCGTCTTCCGCCACGGCCGAACCCCGCCTCCGCCGTCCACCTCGTCGCCGGTGGAAGTCCTCGCTCCGGCCACTCCTTCCTCGCCCGCCGCCGTCATGTACAGGGATTCCGGCGAGTCTCCGGAGAGATCCGCCGCCGCCTCGGGAGACGTGCCCCGGATCCAGATCCGGATCCAAACCCTAGGGTTGACTTTTGCCCCGTTTCCAGTATTTTTTTACATATTTCGTCATGCTATATCTCCTTATCCGTAGATCCGTTTTGGACATGTAGCATATCAAAATGTTCGTCTCAGAGAGCACATCATTTCATCTCATTGCATCATTTTCATTTGAGTTGATCTTGATGCCCGAAATGCTGTTGGAAGAGTGCTATTTGAGATAATTGTCAGATCTGCTGCACCAATTAGCTTTTTGTCATTTATGCCATGATTATTGTGTGCATGATATGCTCCTGAGTTCTACATGGGTTTTGTCATATGCTTTGCCATCTTTACAGGGAAGCCATCCATGTATTTTTTTGATATGTGTGGTGACTAGCACAAGCTTGCAAAGTGGTGCATTCGTTAATGCTGATTTCAGGGACTTAGCAATTTCAATAAGTCCTTGGACTGTTTTTATCAATATGTCATATGTTCATGTTGTTTCCTAGTGATTCGTGCCTCTTTTGAGGATGATCAGTAAGGATGATTTGTTAATCTTGTAGTACTCTATCCATCCATGTCCTTGTTTGCAATTATGGAGAACCCTAGCTTGAGTCAATCGAGCTCTACTTTTGCTATTTCGTGAATCTGGGCAGATTGTCTACTTGTTAGCGATTTTGCCGAGGATGTTGTAGTTGATCCGTTCATGCTATGTTGTTGTTCTTGCCATGTCTAGCTTGTATAATGTGTATTCTTGATGGGTGTATGCTTAGTTTGTCATGCCTTGCTCTGTAGTGACTGCATCAAGCTCGTAAACATGCCTACTTGATATCTGATTTGCATGTTCCAGTTTTTCACTAAGTCTGTGATTTGATTTGTTTTTGTCATGTTCACATGCTTGCAATTATATTTTATGATCCCTTTTGGCTCAAGTTCACTAAGGGACTTTTGTTAATCTCTTTGAGTAGCTACATGCCATGCCTTGCTTTTCCATGTTAAGTTCCTGTAGCATAAAGTTTTCTTGCTCCAAAGTGTGCTACCTGATCTGAAATTCCAGACAAGTGTTAATTTCACAGTTTGAAACCTGTTTACCAATTGCACTTTTGCCATGCTCGTTTGAACCTGTTAGTGGATTAATTGGCCGTAGCTCAGTGTTCATCTTTTGTTAAGCATCATGAATGGATCCCTGCCATGTATTTTGTTGCCATGTTTGAGTGTTGTAGCATGTTTAACTTGCTGCATTTAAATGGCTACTTGTTGTTTATCGCAGACCGGTGCCATATTTGAATTGCTTGTCATTTCCAAACCGTGCATCCGATTCCGGTGTTCTTTATATTGATTTCAACTGAAATCACCTCATCTTTCCAGTGGCACTCTTGGATTTCCAAGTTGAGGCCAGGTTCTTTCATTCCTTGTCAAATCTTGCATATGCATCACATATCGCATCCCGCATAGTATACCAGGTTTGCATCATGTTGTTTGAGCTTTGCACGTGGTTGATTGTGTTCCGTTTGCTTGTTTGTCTTGTTTGGGTAGAGCCGGGAGACGAGTTCACTAACGAGGAGCCCGTTGAGTTTGCTTTTGAGGATCCAGTCAACTCTGACAACTTTGTAGGCAAGATGATCATACCCTCGAAATCACTTCTATCTTTGCTTTGCTAGATGCTCGCTCTTTTGCTATGTCTATGCTACGATACCTACCACTTGCTTATCATACCTCCCAAATTGCCATGTCAAACCTCTAACCTACCATGTCCTAGCAAACCGTTGATTGACTATGTTACCGCTTTGCTCAGACCCTCTTATAGCGTTGCTAGTTGCAGGTGAAGATTGTAGACCGTTCCTTGTTGGAACATTATTATCTTGTTGGGATATCATTATATTATCTTGTTATCTTAATGCATCTATATATTTGGTAAAGGGTGGAAGGCTCGGCCTTTTTGCCTAGTGTTTTGTTCCACTCTTGCCGCCCTAGTTTCCGTCATATCGATGTTATGTTCCCGGATTTTGCGTTCCTTACGCGGTTGGGTAATAATGGGAACCCCTTGACAAATCTCCTTGAATAAAACTCTTCCAGCAATGCCCAACCTTGGTTTTACCATTTGCCACCTAGCCTATTTTTCCCTTGGGTTTCCGGAGCCCGAGGGTCATCTTATTTAAACCCCCCTGGGCCAGTGCTCCTCTGAGTGTTGGTCTGACTGAGCTGCCTGCGGGGCCACCTCGGGGCAACTTGAGGTTTGGTTTTACTCGTAGCTAGTCTCATCTGAGTGTGCCCTAAGAACGAGATATGTGGAGCTCCTATCGGGATTTGTCGGCACATTCGGGCGGTGTTGCTGGACTTGTTTTAACTTGTCGGGTTGTCTTGTAGAACCGGGATGCCGAGTCTGATCGGAAGTCTCGGGAGAAGGTATATCCTTCATTGACCGTGAGAGCTTGTCATGGGCTAAGTTGGGACTCCCCTGCAGGGATTTGAACTTTTGAAAGCCGTGCCCGCGGTTATGGGCAGATGGGAATTTCTTAATGTCCGGTTGTAGATAACTTGAACCTTAGCTCAACTAAAATGAATCAACTTTGTGAGTTGCCGTGATGGTCTCTTCTCGGCGGAGTCCGGGAAGTGAACACGGTGTTGGAGTAATGCTTGCCGCAGGTTGTTCTCTAGTTATTCGTTCGCGCTTTGCCTTCTCTTCTCGCTCTCTTTTGCGAACAGGTTAGCCACCACATATGCTAGTCGCTTGCTGCAGCTCCACATATTACCTTGCCTTACCTATAAGCTTAAATAGTCTTCATCGCGAGGGTGCGAGATTGCTGAGTCCCTGTGGCTCACAGATTACTTCCAAACCAGATGCAGGGCCAG
The DNA here is from genome assembly GCF_018294505.1 of Triticum aestivum. NCBI lineage: Eukaryota > Viridiplantae > Streptophyta > Magnoliopsida > Poales > Poaceae > Triticum > Triticum aestivum. The sequence continues at coordinate 652,410,883 of NC_057812.1, read as the reverse complement.
ACGACTCCGTTCCAGATGATGCGCTTGAGCTCAAGTGGGAGTTCGATGAGGACTCACGCTGTTACTATGTGTCTTTCCCTGATGATCAGTAGTGGTGCCCAGTTGGGGCGATCGGGACCGTGTCGCATGTTGGGTTGATCTTTTATTTTGGCACCATAGTCGGGCCATGAGTGATTGGATGATGTAATGCTATTTATGTACTTTGTTTGACGTGGCGAGTGTAAGCCAACTATGTACCTTCCCCTTTTATTATCTATATTACATGGGATGTTGTGAAGATTGCCTTACTTGCGACATTGCTTTTGAATGCGGTTATGCCTCTAAGTCGTGCTTCGACACGTAGGAGATATAGCCGCATCGAGGGTGTTACACCATGCGTGGCTCCCCTCGTCGATGTGCGGTGCCGACCAGTGAGTCGGAGTCGGCGGCGCCAAAGACAGGGGAGCCGACGTCGTCGGAGGGATAGCCTTAGACGAAGTATCCGGCGTCGTCGAAGAAGATCACTTTAATGACGAAGAAGCAACCGTGGCAGGAAGACCTCGATGAGGGTTCGGCGGTGTGACGACACTGATCATCTGCATGGGCACCACTCCGCCCGTGGTAGGAAGGGCCAAAGGGTTGTTGGGGGATGAAGTGGGTTTGGACCTCTTGCTTGGATTGTTGCTCTTCACTGTATCCTCCCTGTCATGCCCCTTGTCGCCCCCCTAGATTATCTCGTGCTCCCAGACTCGAGGCACAAAGTCACTATCAACCCGGAAGTCTGATTTTTCCAGACTGTACCGAAATTCGTAACCTTTTCTTTGAACCACGACATCGGTAGAGAGAGAGAGAGAGTCAATTGTGCTACTTTTGAAAGCATCAAGGTTCAGCACCGCTACCTGGATACGAACAATTCCTCTCCGACGTAAACAGAGAAGATCGACGTCAAGTGTAGCGCCAATCACGGAGCCAACCGCCCACAGACCCAAGAAGTGTCAGAGAGCGTGAGGCACCCCATGCACATGGACCCAAATAGGTATCAGCTCGAAACAGTGTGGTATCTCCTCTGGCTTCCAAGGCTTAAACTCGATAGTGATATTGTGAGACTTGATGAAAACTACAAACCCAGCGACCCTGTGTAGAACTTCCTCACTCGGAATGGACATGAGAAAAGCATCCTGGTCATGCGGTATGGCCTCCCACGTCCACTGCAGTTGGTACTGAGCAATCTTAGCAACCTCTACCTCCATGATACTGGGAGTTATAGAGCCACCAGAAATAGATACCAACACCATCAGTGAATCTTGTGGTGCAAGATCCTCCTTGCAGACATTGTCGGGCATCTGAAAAAAGGCCATACTTTCAGTTCCATAAACACACAGCATCGCCACCAGCTTCGGCATCTTGAGAGCAGGGCAGCGCCGCAAAGTCATTGGGTGATTAGTCTTGTTGCAAATGAAACAAAACCGTTGTGTCTTGCAGTCCTCATTTGTGTGCCCTGCAGACTGGCACTTAGAGCATCACACCCTCTTAGGAATTCCTGCACCATCGGATGCCCCTGAAGGTTGAATCGTAGGTGTAGGCTGCTGTTGCATTGGTCCCAGCTGCATATGCGTGCACTGGCCGTGACCCGCAACCATCATAGACGAAGGGGCCATGGTAGGCACCTGCACTGGTGGCGGCATCATAGGGACCGCAGGTGGGGGAGTGGTGAATGGCAGAGCTACTCCCTGGTGCGTCTTCTGACGGCCACCCTTGCTTCCCTTAGGCTTGCGAGGTCGTGCAGCAGCAGGGCCTCCGGTGGCAGCAGAGTTGTGTGGCGGCCTGGCGTTGAAGCTGGGTGCCATCTGCACCCCGGCGGGAGCACCATGATGCTGCACATAAGCGTTCATGGCTGGTTGAAAAGCTGCAGGCTACTGATGTTGCTGCGCGAAGCCAGTCGTTGGTTGAAGAAGATACGGTGGCTGCATCATGAACTGACCTGAGGTCCCAAAAAACTGCTGCTGGAACGGCGCCTAATACACAGTGGACTGCTGCACCGGCTGCGGATGCACCGGCGGGTGCTGCATCGACGCGAAAGTTCCCGGCGGCGCATAGGGTTGCGCGACCTGCACTGGCTGGTAAACCCTCAGCGCAAAGCCAAGAGCGCCTCCCAACGGCGAAGCATTTGGCTGAGAGGAGCTTGAAGACGGATTAGACTGGTGGCCGGTGAAGGTGCTCGGCGACGCGGGTGGGTCGGCGCGCGTCATTGCTGGGGAGCGGACGACAACCGTGAAGGAATGATTGAATCTAGGGTTGGCTGCCTGCTCTGCCTGGTTCCACAAGTTTCGAAGCCAACGGTTGAGATTGACCATCCGGAGCCGACGTCCAGGATTCGTCTGATCACATGTCAGACCTGAAACAGCCGCAAATGACGGATCGAGATTTCGAGCTATAATCGCTTTAGCGCCCCGCCCTACTTGACCCGAAGAAAGCGCCGGCAAACAGAATTCCGGTGAGGCCTCCCCATCTCTGAGACACACATGCGGCAAGAGATCACCAAGAGTTCTTGGCGGCGATGCCCGAGGAGGCGGGATCGGGCCGATCCAAGGCTTGATCAGCGGTCTTGACCGGACGGGCACCCCGGAGACGCCGCCGGCGGCCGCGGCAAGTATCATCGATGACACCTTCGATCCTGGCACATCCACGATAGCATCCGACATAGAGGCCACCGTGATCTCCGCCGAGTCCAACGACAGTTCTCCGTTCTTGTCAGACTTGCAAACACGAGAAACCTCACCTGTCCGTCAAGACGACGGTCTCTCCCACAAACTAGACGCCGGTGTAGGGTAACCAATGTGCGCCCAGAACTCAGCCGCCAGTTCCTCGTCTGTCTTCCTCCGACGAACAACCGAAGACTGCAGAGTAGAGGCTTCGATGGAGGAGTCTTGAACCGCATGCACCACCTCCTCTGCATCGGTAGAACCTAGGCAAGAGAACCAAGATCCAAAATCCGCCGGCGGCGTCGGCGACCAGCACGGCGCCAGCGTGAGCCGTCGCCTAGAGGCGAGCCGCATGGCTCAGTGTACAAAGCACGCTCCTTTTTCGATTGTACAAAGCATCGCACACTCGAGCCCAAGATTGTATAAACCTGGACTTGTTCCCCTTGTTTGTCGCATCAATGACCATATTGCTGCTGACCTCACAAAGATAGAAGTTAGTGTAATGTTGTCTCTTCATTTTCCATAGTCTTTCCTCACAAGTTATGTCATCAATAACTACAATATAGATGCAAGATATATGGATATTAGTTTGATCGCCCAATATGAGTAAAAAATAATAATACTTGCATTTGTCTGCATTTCATTTACTTGCTCAAAATAGATTTCAACAAACCCATACCTTCTCCTACATATTCTATAACAAATTCTCCTTTCTTTATTTCGTCCTCGGCTATCAATCCAAAGCCACATTTATCTGTCTAGAATAATATAACAGTCTTTTAGGGAATTGTTGGCGAGTGAAAAAAATACATTCCAATTAAAAAGTTTTATGAAACAATTAAAAATATACACCACTTCACATGAAATCTAGAGAACCGTCATTAAATAATAATGTTTGGCTATACGACAAAAACATCAAACATGAAACAACTTGCTTAGATTCTCTGTGGACTTATTAACACATAAGAGCAAACTTTCCTCCTCGCATTTATTTTTTCCAATTATGAAGTATTCAATGTTGAAGTATTGCTTGTATTGTGCATGAAGCATGAAGATACTGGCTCACAAGATAAAGGATTTGCGATGGTTTAAGGTACAGGATATTGCGCACAAAACGTGACTATAGGTTGGATATTTTGCTAACATGCAGATTTAAGGGCCAGCTCCAATATGAAGTACAGGGATAAGTAATGGTGCCTAAGATATCTCTGAATTATATATAGTTCCAGACAGATTCGGCATGCATGTATAGGATATAGCCAAATATGATAGGTCAAGAACATTTTCCTTTGTTTGTATCCGCTAAGGTGTTCCTAAACACAAATTAGGTCGCATATGGACCTAGAACCAGCCGAGGAATCTGAAAGAACTAGCCATATGTTGTGGAAGGCGCTGGTCGCTGATGATCTAGTTAATTAGGCTAGCACAACTACAATCTTCCTACATGAAACAACACATGCATACACAAGAAAAGAAAAAAAAAATCTCTTTGTGTATATTCCTTCTCTCCTTCGCTAGATTCATACAGAGGAGAGCGCGCTGTCCCCCAGGGAGATGTTAGCACAATGTTGTCGTGAGCCGGCCCACCATGGGAGACTTCCACCACCGTTTGGGTTTATCCGGCTTCGGTCTCGACTCTCGACCAATTGATTGTACTTGGTGGCTAGCTGCTCATGAGTCATGACCACGTCACTCGTACTGCAGCTCTGCTTTAGTCGACCATGGCGCTTAGCTGCTTCCTCGATGCTGGCGTTGCACGCCATGCCATTGCCCAACTCCACGAAATGTCGGCAAGAGGGGCTTCATCGTCGATGATGGCAGTAGCAGGGAGGATTTTCCCAGATGATCCTAACAAAACTTGTATGTTACTTATGTTTCCTTTTCATATTAAGAACATATTTATTTACCTGTGCTAGACCCGTAGCAACGCACGGGCGTTTTACTAGTACTTCCTCTGTCTCAAAATAAGTGACTCAACTTTGTACAAAATTTAGCACAAAATTAATGCAAAGTTGAGTCACTTATTTTGGGACGGAAGGTGTATATAATAAAGATTCCTACTTTTATGTTCTTTTTGGGTTGATTTTTAAAGGGGTCTAGTGGAAATGGGACATGTACGGTTTAGCCCAATATACTAATGACGGCCCATTAGCCTCCCCCGTCCCTGTAGGTTTAAATCCCCTCCCCCGCCCCCCTAGGTTTCATCACCCCTGCTCCGCGTTTGACGGCGCTGCCGCCGCCAGGTCCACACCGGTGGATCGAGCTCGCCAGTGGGAGGACGGACGCAAATCAACTCGGATCAGGTACGCAGAACAGACATCGCCATGAATCATTGCGACCTTCCTCTCCCTTCTTCACACGATCCCCTGAGACCACTTCTCCATCTCTGTGTGCAGGTCATCCTCTTCTCCTCCCAGCGGCAGCGAGACGGCGGCCGAGAGACTCACCGACGACCTCCTAGTCGAGATACTCTCGCGCGTGCCCGCCAGGTCGCTCTGCCGCTTCAAGTGCGTCTCCAAGCACTGGCTCGGCCTCATCAACGACCGCACCTACCGCCGGAAGCTCCCCCGGACCCTGACCGGCTTCTTCTTCAGGGGCACCACGGAGGAGCAATTGGTACATCCAATTCTTCATTTCACTAATTTATCCGGGAGCCGTGGTCGCACCAGTCTCACCTTCCTGCCCTACGGCCGGAACGCCTTTCTTTTGGACTGCTGCAATGGCCTCCTTCTCTACGGCGTATCTGCCTATGGTGGCAAGCGCCATTACGTCGTGTGCAATCCTGCCACGGAGGAATGGACTGAGTTGCCGCATTGCGACCATGCTGGCTGGGTGGGTATTGTGCACTTAGGTTTTGATCCAGCCGTGTCCCCCCACTTCCATGTGTTTTTGTTGACGGACGAACTAAATGGATTTGGTCTCCCGGGAGTGGACGTCTGTTCATATGTCTATTCATCAGAAACCGGGAGGTGGGTTCATAAGGAGAAGAAATGGTACTGGGATATTGATCTCGTTCGTGTTCACTCAGCTGCATATCTTAATGGTAGTCTGCATTTTTTCGCCGATGTCAATCACTCTACCCTGTGTCTAGCTGCCGACAAGGAGGCGGAAACAATGATATACTCTCGTGTTCCTACTCTGAATGATGGTTTTATGCAGCAGTCACAGGGCTGCTTGTATTATGCTGGTTTTGAAAGAGATGAAAATGATGATCAGGTTGTTCGACTGCTAGTTTATATTCTCGAAGACTATAATAGTAAAGAATGGATAATGAAGCATAGCATTGAAAGTTCACTTCTATTTGGAGGGCGACATGATGTAGACATTGAGGAGGACTTTTGTTGGATTGCAATTCATCCGGAATGTAACTTGATCTTCTTCACGTTGGGCTGGGATAGAACGTTCATGTTCTGTGATATGGATCGTCGGCAACTCAAAGTGATATGCAATCTTGAAAATGTCAATCCACCATATCTGCCATATGTGCCGCTGTATGAAGAGTTACAATCGTTACACAAGTGATGTCAATTATTTGTGCTATATTGTCTATGGAGCATCGGGTTTGGTACGTCTGCTTGGATTTGGTTTGGTCTGTGATTGAATGTTCTGATGTTTTATATGCTTGTAAGTTTGGAGCAATGGTGACTCGTTCTGGGGGCATTGTGGCTGATTTCTCTCAAATGGCTTATTCAAATGTTCAATGTACTTTCTATTGTATGTGCTTATTTGTTATATCAATGGTTCTAGACACCAGAGGATATGATACACTTTGGCTGATTACATTGTCACTTCTTTTGGTGTTGTTAACTTGTCTGATTCAAATAGGTTATGCTGTTAGCATAACATCACAGGCACAATACTGTTGTTTATCAAATAGGAAATATTGTGGATCATAACGTTCATCCTCTTGGTAGACAACTTTTAACATAAAACTGCTCCAGAAAACTAGGAAGTCATCGTCTTTGTGTTTGTGGATTTTGTTCACGTAGGTAGGTTTAAAGAGTTTAAAGTAAGCGATGTCGCCACAGTGCACTTCCCATGTCAGTCATACTATAATGGTCCACATAAACTCCAGTTCAGAACTCTGATGTGTTAAATAAGAGAGGTAATTCAACTTACTGCTGTGGCATTTGCGTACCGGGATGATGTTCATCTTCCAGGACATTCGTGCTGAGAAGGTCATCATGGGAATTGATTGCCTTGAGCTGGAAAACCTTTGGAAAACTAGGTACTGCTATCTTACATGTTCTTATGCAAATTTAGCAGCTTAGTAGGGTGTGCCTGCTTGAATGATGAATCTCGTCCTCTCTCTGACTGGAGTGCCCTGATGCCTTCATGCTTTTAAGTTTGGAGCAATGGTGGTTCGTTCCGCGGGGATTGTCGCTGATTTCCCTGAGACTAATTATTCAAAATATGTGCCTCGTGTGTGAATGCAATCCAACCACAAGGTATTGGGTCGTGGTGCTGGCCTTCGGCTAGGCCACCGGACAATGGCCATTCCGCGGGTATTGTCGCTGATTTCCCTGAGACTAATTATTCAAAATCTGTGCCTCGTGTGTGAATGCAATCCGGCCACAAGGTATTGGGTTGTGGTGCTGGCCTTCGGCTAGGCCACCGGACAATGGCCATTCCACGGGTATTGTCGCTGATTTCCCTGAGACTAATTATTCAAAAACTGTGCCTCGTGTGTGAATGCAATCCAGCCACAAGGTATTGGGTCGTGGTGCTGGCCTTCGGCTAGGCCACCGGACAATGACCTCTGCCCCGAGGAGCTGGCAGGATTCTATGCCAGAACTCCTTCTAATCCATCCCGGCAAACGAACTTGAGACATGCCGAAGCCCGGAAAACTGACCGGAAGAAAAAGCGCGACCATTCGTCTAAGCATCGCCGGGGACTAAAACCATAACCTATCTACTAGCCAGAGCCAAGGCCACCAGGATTCCCCTCCTCGCCATCGACCGCCAGTGTGGCAGCCAAAGTGGAGACGTATCCATAGGCTTGTTGGCGGAGGCAAGGGACAGAAGGTTTTGCCCTAATCGTCTTGCGAGACGGAAAAGAAAACTAAATTTGTTCTTGTTTCATCATAAACCCATTGCTATAGCTCATCTCATGGCATAATGCATTTTTGTTCAGGACTTTTATTCCGCGGCCACAAGGGAGATTGACAACAAGATTTTTTCTTGGAATTATCAAGAGAACTTAGAAGGTTTTTTTTACCTGTGTTAGCTCATTTTTGCGTGTGTCTGTGTGTGAAAAAGTAAGGCAACAAGCTGCTAATGCAGACCAGAGTGATGAATTGTCGAGAGAGCTTCATTGTTCAGCCCATTCGACGACCCACTGAGGGCCTGCTAGCAAGAAAACCAAAGTCCCGAGCCCGTCATAGTTGTAGGCTTCAATCCCCTTCCTCCTCGCTCTACGGCACCACAGGCGCCATCTTCCGCCGCCATGTCCATGCCGGCGGATCGCTCTCGCCCGCGGGAGTAAGTCCACTGTTGGAAATAAACCAAACCTAGTCGCGTACTAGTATGCTACAGCAGTGAATTAGGAGTAGTATAGGTATTAGCCGTGTCCTGTCCTGGTAGCACAAGTTGTAATCACTAATCAGCTCGTCTAGGTTATGTCATCCGAGTAGATGATGAAGTCCTTTGTCAAGTGGCGTTGGGTCTGCTCCCAAGTGTGTATACAAAGTACATAAGTGCTGCAATTTTCTATGTATAGAACCCGTGGATTTGAGAAGAAATAAATGAAAAGAAGGGCGCGCCACGTGCCCTTGGCAAAGTTTTTCATGCGCGTGTGTTCTGTTACTTTGATGTGATCTTTCCTGAGGGTGAAAACCAACACGTGTTTCAAGTCGTATCCAGTACGCAGAGCAGCAGTATAAACCATCGCCAACTCCTCCGATCCCCTGGCCTGACCTCTCCTCTTTGTTTGTGCATATCTTCCTCTCCTCCCCACGGGGGCATGACGGCAGAGTGACTCTCCGACGACCTGCTTGTTGAGATACTCTCGCGCGTCCCTGTGAGGTCGGTGTACTGCTTCAAGTGCGTCTCCAAGCACTGGCTCAGCCTTATCGACAACCCCGATAACCACAGGAAGCGCCCTCAAAGTCTAGCTGGCTTCTTCTACACTAGGAGCGACAAAGGGGAGTTGTCTCTAGAATTAGAAGTTTGCTTCGCCAGTGTCTTGCGGAAAGCTGCCCTCCGATCGACACCTCTTTCACCTTTCTTCCCAGCCACGAGCGCATCGATCTACTGGACTGCTGCAATGGCCTCCTTCTATGTCACTGTTGCGATGTCTCCGCTCTGGGTGATGAGTTCTGTTACATCGTGTGCAACCCTGTCACAAAGGAGTGGGTTTTGTTGCCCGATCGCAGCTATGTTAGCAAGGTGGGCATAGTGCGTCTGGGTTTTGATTCGGCCATGTCTTCCCACTTCTATGTGTTTGTGTTGCTAGAGGATGTCGACTTTAATTTCTACCTTGGTAGAGTGGAGGTGTATTCGTCATAAACCAGGAGATAGGATCATAAGGAAGACAAATGGGGCGAAAATATGGAGCTTCTTACTCCTTGGTCGGCCGATGTCTTCCTCAACGGCTGGTTGCATTTTCACGCCTATGGCAAAAGTTCATCTCATTGTCTAGGTGTGGTGGACAAGGAGGAGGAAACATGAGTGAATATCGGTATCCCTGGTCATCTATATGATGGTTTTATTCGGCAGTCATAGGGTCGCCTGCATTATGCCAATTTTGAGAAAGACCAACATTGTGATGTGGTTCGACTAGTTGTCTATGTTCTCAAGGACTATGACAGCAAACAATGGATATTGAAGCATCGTGCTGAAACTTCATACTTACTTGGAGGGACAAATGTTACTGATTCCTATCAGTTTGCTATCCATCCGGTTGATTCCCGTTGGATTGCATTTCATTCGGAATTTAACTTGATCTTCTTCACTGTGGGGTCACCTTCCACATTAATGTGCTACGATACGGTATGGATCATTGACAAGTCAAAGTGGTCTGCCATATGCGCCTTGCTATGCTAATCTTTCAGCCGCGTCTCCCATATGTGCCGTTGTATGCAGATTTATCACTTTTCACCGCACACATGATCTCAATATGAAACTGTTGTTGTCTTTATAAGAAGTGGGTCTCTTATAGGAATGGATTGTTCATGCACTACTGGAAATTTCGTATACGCCGGGTGTCATGGTCTTGGTTGAGAGCCAAACCACGGACACTCGGCAAAGTAAGAGACGCCGAGTGTGACTCTCGACAAAGGGAGCATCTCGGCAAACACATGTTAATGCCGAGGGCAAAGGGAACATGTCTGGTTTGTGCAGGAAGTGTGGGTCCTATTGCTCCATTGGCCTCAAAACTTCTCGTGCTCTAAAAGGGGGCAACTACATGACACGTGCCACGCCCCTGCATTTTTCAGGCACGCGTGCAATATTGGAGAATTTTATTGCTCTGCTAGGGTTTCATCGCCGGAAATTGCGAATCAGCAAGGCAGCACATGAAAATCATGCCCAGCAGTGGCATAGGAAATCCTTTGAGATGTCCTTGTGTCATGTCTAGGCCTAGCACAGATGAGGGATGGGCATGCCCTGCCACCGGGTTACCGAAATTACCTCGGTGTCATTCCTGATGCAACCGTTGAAATCCTCGGAAAATCGTATGATGGTAGGATTGCTCGGGATCTGACACGATGTAATCACATGGCCCCTGTAGGTGGTGGTAAAAGTTTGGTCGCATTTCGAGTAAGTCTCCCTTGAGGCCGCTTGTAAACCTCACCATCTCTGAGTAAACCGCACCATCTCCGAACTAGTCTCTGGGTATCGAGAGGGAATGTGTCCTGTTTGTGGAGGAAGTGCGGGTCCTGTTGCTCTATTGGCCTTGAAAATTCTCATGCTCTAAAAGGAGGCAACTGGATGACACGTGCCATGCCCCCGCATTTTTCGGGCATGTGTGCAATATTCAGAAATTTATTGCTCTGCTAGGGTTTCATCGCCGGAAATTGCAGACCAGCAAGGCGGCACATGCAATCATGCCCGGTAACGGCATGGCAAATCCTTTGTGATGTCCTTGTGGCATGCCTAGGCCTTCAACAGACGAGGGAGGGGCATGCCGTGCCACCGGGTTACCAAAAGTACCCCCATGTCATTCCTGATGGAACCGTTGAAATCCTTAGAAAATCGTACGATGGTACGATTGCTCGGGATCTGGCACGGTGCCATTACATGGCCCGTGTAGTCGCATAAAACGAGGATATGTATATCTTTCTGATATCTTTTGAACTAATTATGATCAACCCTAACCCATTTTTTGAGATGACCATAACCCTTGATTCTTCTCAAAACACTCTGAAAACCCCTCATTACCCTGTCAAAACCCACCAAACCACAACCGAAACCCCGGCCGGCAGGGCCAAAACGCTAGCCCACTTAGCTGTAGCGTGGGTTGTGCGCCGGCACTAGAGCTAGTGGACTTAGTAGTAGCGCCGGCCCGTACGCCGCGCTAATACTACACCAAGTGAAAACCCCGGCCGCCCCCTTCCGGACCCTCTCACTTCGATCAATTGTCCCATTCTCCCCTCCACCCACCGCCGCCGCGATTAGGGTTCCTCCCAGCCGCCACTGCCACCTGCGCCGTAGGTCCCCTCGTCGCTGGCGTGGGTAATGCTCATCCCCACCGCCGCTCCACCCTCCTCTAGCGGCCCCCTCTCTTGCCGATAGCATGCTCTCACCGCATGTTGCCTCTCTGTCGCCACCCTCCGCTGCTCCTCCCCCTCTCTCGCCGCCCGTCACCTCCCCACTCCCCTGCTGCCCCAATCTGGCCGCCTCCCCACTCCCATGCTACCCCACTATCCCCCCACTCCGCCGCTGCCCCCACTCCGACCGCCGCCCCAATCTGCATATTGGTGTATATGTGTGTTTGTAGTGTATATTAGGATTGTGTGTGTTTGTAGTGTATATTAGGATTGATGACATTGTAGAGGTAGGTTTGGGTGAATGTTTGTTCGTAGAGGTAGCTAGGCTTGTGATGTTTGTAGTGTATTAGGATTGACATTGTTAATTCATTACTCCCTCCGTTCGAAAAAACTTGTCACTCAAATGGATGTATTTAGCACCAAGTTAGTGCTAGATACATCCATTTGAGAGACAAGCTTGGGACAAGCTTCTTCGGTCGGAGGTAGTACTAATTGTAGTTTAGTTAATTTCCCTAGTGTCATTGATATATATTAGATGTTTCCCTAGTGTAGTTTCCCTAACATTGAAATAAACCCTATGATGTTTTTCCCTAGTAGTTTCCCTAACACTGAAATAAACCCTATGATGTTTCCCTAACACTGAGATAACTCTATATTTGTCTATTCGACATTGAATCAATGCATTGTTTCTATCTATCCAATGTTTTGTCTCTATCCTTGATGAATGCTTGCGTTAGAACAAATATTGATGTTTAATTAACTCTATCCAATCAATGCTTATGTATATAATAGGAAAATGGTGCCACCACCACCACCATGTCGATTATGCAAGTCAAGGTGCGCCAGTAGCCTTGCAACTAGCACGGAGGAAGATGATGAAGATGATGAGCACCCACTTGATGAAGCCAGCTGTGCTCAAGAATGAGGTTGAGCGAGGAGGAGGTGTGCAACCTATGGGACATAATTCCGCCACGTGCTGACTTCGTCGGGGTGCCATTCGTGACCCGCCTGACAAGTACCATGGTTGATCGGCATGTCATGGTATGTTATACTTACTGTAGTAATTTGATGATATGCTTTATTGTTCTACTTACAATTGCAAATCGTCTGTATGTAGAATCCGATGAGATATGCTTAGTGTAGAATCCAATGATATGCTTAGTGAATCCGATGATATGCTTAGCGTAGAGTCCAATGATATGTTGTGTAGAAGCTAGCCGGTGATATGCTTTAGTGTAGAGTTCGATGACATGCTTAATTATTGTAGAGTCCAATGACATGCTTACTGTTCGATCGATGATATGCTTTAGTGTGTAGCTAGAGTCCAATGATATATATGCTTATTGTATAATCGGATTGATGATATGATGTAGTGTATACCTGGCCATCTGTCGGGCCAGGCCTACCAAAGCTCGAGGCAAAAAACCTAGGCCCGAGCCCGGACCAGCCCGGCCGTCGGGCCTAGTTTTTGGGCCCAAGCCCGGCCCGCAAGTGATAAAGCCTGCCGGGCCTCGGGCCGCGGGCCGAGCCCCTTCCTTAAAATGCGAAAATGCCAAGCCCGGGCTCGGCCCAATGGCTGCATCGGGCTCAAAACTCAGGCCCAGGCCCGGCCCGCGGGCAACACCGGGTCAGGTCGGGCCAACCGGGCTGGGTAGCCCATGGCCAAGTATACTTTAGTGTAGTTAGAGTCCAATGATATATATGCTTACTGTAGAATCCAAGGAACTATTAATAGTGTAGAGTCCATACTTATTAGTAAAATTCATGCTTAGTAGAAATGTAGTACTGTCTTTTGTTAGTGTAGAAATCTATATTTGGTAGAAATATATTTGCATGGGTATGTGCGAGGCTAATTATTAATTGATATGTTTTTCTTAATCAGAAATTGCCAAAGAATCTATCTGTAAGTTGTGGTATAGAGCCTGATGAAGAAGACTCTGCTGGAATACGCCTAACCGCAAGGGGCTCCGTCACCACCTGTTCGTACAGCATGGACACGGATGGTCGCACACACTTAAGCTCGGTTGGGTGGAAGAGCTTCCTCGTTGGCAAGAATCTTCATATGTTTGACAGGCCATGCCATCCTAATTACTATTAGGAACACCCACCGCCAAGGCTTGAGGATGATGATCGTCATCGATATCATCTAGAACTATATATGTGTGTGGCTGCTGAACCATATGTATGCTACTATATGACTACCTAGTAGACTGCTTATGAACTATTATTAGTTCACCATATGAGATCTATTGATGCATGTTGACTATGTATGAGTACCTATAATGTTTGTGAGACTGTGGTCATATTAAATTTGGTATTGTGCTTAATGATATTATTATATCAGTGCCTAGTATTTGTGAAATTGCAGTTTATTAAAATGGGTACTGTTCTACAATATAGAAAGCAGTTTATTAAAATGGAGCAGCGAGCTGGTGTTGGGCCGGTCGCGCCACCTAATTAATCTATCATGTTGTGTTAGTGTTATAGGTAGTAAGCCTATCCTAGGGTACCTATGTACTCCCTTCGTCCGAAAAAGCGTGTTACAAGCTTGTCCCTCAAATAGATGTATCTAGCACTAATTTGGTGCTAGATACATTCAATTGAGAGTCAAGTTTTTTCGAACAGAGGGAGTATGAGATTATTCTATGTTATGTTAGATCAATGATGTATGAAAATATTAAAATAGAAAGGTATCAAGTGGTAAAAGTGAGCGTAAACAGTATTGCAATGCTAGGAAACAAGGCCTAGGGTTCATACTTTCACTAGTGCAAGTTCTCTCAACAATAATAACATAATTGGATCATATAACAATCCCTCAACATGCAACAAAGAGTCACTCCAAAGTCACTAATAGCGGAAAACAAACGAAGAGATTATTGTAGGGTACGAAACCACCTCAAAGTTATCCTTTCTGATCGATCTATTCAAGAGTCCGTAGTAAAATAACATGAAGCTATTCTTTCCGTTCAATCTATTCTAGAGTTCACACTAGAATAACACCTTAAGATACAAATCAACCAAAACCCTAATGTCACCTCAAGTATCCGTTGGTATGATTATATGATATGCATCACACAGTCTCGGATTCATCTATTCAACCAACACAAAGAACTTCAAAGAGTGCCCCAAAGTTTCTAATGGAGAGTCAAGACGAAAACGTGTGCCAAACCTATGCATAAGTTCACGAGCTCACGGAACTCGCAAGTTGATCACCAAAACATACATCAAGTGGATCACATGATATCCCATTGTCGCCATAGATAAGCACATGCAAGACATACATCAAGTGTTCTCAAATCCTTAAACACTCAATCCGATAAGATAACTTCAAAGGGAAAACTCAATCCATTACAAGAGAGTAGAGGGGGAGAAACATCATAAGATCCAACTATAATAGCAAAGCTCATGATACATCAAGATCGTGCCAAATCAAGAACACGAGAGAGAGAGAGAGAGATCAAACACATAGCTACTGCTACATACCCTCAGCCCCAAGGGTGAACTACTCCCTCCTCATCATGGAGAGCGCCGGGATGATGAAGATGGCCACCGGAGAGGGATTCCCCCCTCCGGCAGGGTCCCGGAACGGGTCTAGATTGGTTTTCGGTGGCTACAGAGGCTTGCGGCGGTGGAATTCTCGATCTAGGTTATGTTCTGGAAGTTTGGGTGTATATAAGAGGTGTTGGCGTCGGGAACAAGTCAGGGGGGTAGGGTGCGCCCCCCCACCCTCGTTGGTGCCTCGGAACTCTTCTGGACCATCTCTGATACTCTGTGGGCTTCTTCTGGTCCAAAAATAATCTCCGTGAAATTTCAGGTCAATTAGACTCCGTTTGGTTTTCCTTTTGTGCCATACTCAAAGACAAGGAAAAAACAGAAACTGGCACTAGGCTCTAGGTTAATAGGTTAGTCCCAAAAATCATATAAAATAGCATATAAATGCATATAAAACATATTAGATGGATAATATAATAGCATGGAACAATCAAAAATTATAGATACGTTGGAGACGTATCAAGCATCCCCAAGCTTAATTTATGTTCGTCCTCGAGTAGGTAAATGATAAAGACAGAATTTTTGATGTGGAATGCTACCTAACATATTCATCAATGTAATCTTCTTTATTGTGGCAAGAATATTAGATCCATAAGATTCAAGACAAAAGTTTAATATTGACATAAAAACAATAATACTTCAAGCATACTAACTAAGCAATTATGTCTTCTCAAAATAACATGGCCAAAGAAAGCTTATCCCTACAAAATCATATAGTTTGTCTATGCTCCATTTTCGTCACACAGAAATGCTCTCATCATGCACAACCCTGATGACAAGCCAAGCAATTGTTTCATCCTTTAGTAATCTCAAAAAAAATTCAACTTTCATGCAATACATGAGCGTGAGCCATGGACATAGCACTATGGGTGGAATAGAATATAATGATGGGGGTTGTGTGGAGAAGACAAAAGGAGAAAGTCTCACATTGATGCGGCTAATCAACGGGCTATGGAGATGCCCATCAATTGATGTCAATGCGAGGAGTAGGGATTCCCATGCAACGGATGCACTAGAGCTATAAAATGTACGAAAGCTCAACAAAAGAAACTAAGTGGGTGTTCATCCAACTTGCTTGCTCACGAAGACCTAGGGCATTTGAGGAAGCCCATTGTTGGAATATACAAGCCAAGTTCTATAATGAAAAATTCCCACTAGTATATGAAAGTGACAATATAAGAGACTCTCTATCATGAAGATCATGGTGCTACTTAGAAGCACAAGTGTGGAAAAAAGGATAGTAGCATTGTCCCTTTTATTTTATTATTTATTTTTATTATTTGGCCTTTCTCTTTTTTTGGCCTTTATTTTTTTTCTTTTTTGGGAGAATGCTCTATTAATGATGATCATCACACTTATATTTATTTACAACTCAAAGATTACAACTCGATACTAGAACAAAGTATGACTCTATATGAATGCCTCCGGCGGTGTACCGGGATGAGCAATGAATCAAGAGTGACATGTATGAAATTATGCATGGTGGCTTTGCCATGAATACGATGTCAACTACATGATCATGTAAGGCAATATGACAATGATGAAGTGTGTCATAATAAACGTAACGGTGGAAACTTGCATGGCAATATATCTCGGAATGGCTATGGAAATGCCATAATAGGTAGGTATGGTGGCTGTTTTGAGGAAGATATAAGGAGGTTTATGTGTGATAGAGCGTACCATATCACGGGGGTTGGATGCACCGGCGAAGTTTGCACCAACTCTCAAGGTGAGAAAGGGCAATGCACGGTACCAAAGAGGCTAGCAATGATGGGAAGGTGAGAGTGCGAATAATCCATGGACTCAACATTACTCATAAAAAACTCACATACTTATTGCAAAAATCTACAAGTCATCAAAAACCAAGCATTACGTGCATGCTCCTAGAGGGATAGATTGGTAGGAAAATACCATCGCTCGTCCCCGACCGCCACTCATAAGGAAGGCAATCAAAAAACACCTCATGCTTCAAATTTGTCACACAACGGTTACCATACGTGCATGCTACGGGACTTCCAAACCTCAACACAAGTATTTCTCAATTTCACAATTACTCAACTGGCACGACTCTAATATCACCATCTTTATATCTCAAAATAATCATCAAGTATAAAACTTCTCATAGTATTCAATGCACTTTATATGAAAGTTTTTATTATATCCCTCTTGGATGCCCATCATGGACTAGTTTCATAACCAAAGCAAATTACCATGCTGTTCTAAAAGACTCTCAAAATAATATAAGTGAAGCATGAGAGATCAATAATTTCAATAAAATAAAACCATCGTCGTTCTCTAATAGATAGAAGTGAAGCACTAGAGCAAATGACAAACTACTCCGAAAGATATAAGTGAGGATCAATGAGTAGTCGAATAATTATGTAACTATGTGAAGACTCTCTAACAGAAAACTTGAAAACTTCACAACACAAAACTTAACAGAAAACTCGTAAACTCCGTTAGTATAAGAAAATAAATCACCACTTAGGTGCTGTTGTGAACTCATTCTAAATTCATATTGGTTTAATATCTACTGTATTACAACTTCTCTATGGTTCATACCCTCCGGTACTACTCATAGATTCATCAAAATAAGCAAACAACACATAGAAAACAGAATCTGTCAAAAACAGAACAGTCTGTAGTAATCTGGAGGTTTCGAATACTTCTGTAACTCCATAAATCCTGAGAAATTAGGAAGTCCTAGGAAATTTGTATATTGTTCTACTTCAGTTGGAATTGGTATTTTGTCGCTCTCTTTTAAAAAATGAAAATTATTTTCGTGAGCGCATACTTTCTGTTTTTATCAGCAAGGTCAAACAATAATCACCCAAGAAGATCCTGAAGGCTTTACTTGGCACAAACACTAATTAAAACATAAAAAACACAATCATAACAGAGGCTAGATGAATTATTTATTACTAAATAGGAACAAAAAATAAAGGAAAAAAATAAAGTTGGGTTGCCTCCCAACAAGCGCTATCGTTTAACGCCCCTAGCTAGGCATGACGATTTCAATGATGCTCACATAAAAGATAAGAATTGAAACATAAAGAGAGCATCATGAAGAATATGAATAGCACATTTATGTCTAACCCACTTCCTATGCATAGGGGTTTTGTGAGCAAACAACTTATGGGAACAATAATCAACGAGCATAGGAAGGCAAAACAAGCATAACTTTAAAACTTTAAGCACATAGAGAGGAAACTTGATATTATTGCAATTCCTACAAGCATATATTCCTCCCTCATAATAAATTTCATTAGCATCATGAATGAATTCAACAATATAACCATCACATAAAAC
Source organism: Triticum aestivum (assembly GCF_018294505.1). Lineage (NCBI taxonomy): Eukaryota > Viridiplantae > Streptophyta > Magnoliopsida > Poales > Poaceae > Triticum > Triticum aestivum. The sequence continues at coordinate 652,392,633 of NC_057812.1, read as the reverse complement.
ATTATTTTCATGATCTACAAGATAGAAAATTTACTATTCTCCACATAAGCAAATTTCTTCTCATGAATAGTAGTGGGAGCAAACTCAACAAAATAACTATCATCTGAGGCATAATCCAATTGAAAGTTAAAATCATGATGACAAGTTTCATGGATATCATTATTCTTTATAGCATATGTGTCATCATAATAATCATCATGGATAGGAGGGATGCTTTCATCATAATAAATTTGCTCATCAAAACTTGGGGGACAAAAAATATCATCTTCATCAAACATAGCATCCCCAAGCTTGTGGCTTTGCATATCATTAGCATCATGGATATTCAAAGCATTCATACTAAAAACATTGCAATCATGCTCATCATCCAAACATTTAGTGCCAAACATTTTAATAAATTCTTCTTCTAACACTTTGGCACAATTATCGTAATCCTTACTTTCACGAAAGACGTTAAAAAGATGAAGCATATGAGGCAACCTTAATTCCATTTTTTTGTAGTTTTCTTTTATAGACTAAACTAGTGATAAAACAATAAACTAAAAGATTCGGTTGCAAGATCTAAATATATACCTTCAAGCGCTAACCTCCCCGGCAACGGCGCCAGAAAAGAGCTTGATGTCTAATACACAACCTTCTTCTTGTAGACGTTGTTGGGCCTCCAAGTGTAGAGGTTTGTAGGACAGTAGCAAATTTTCCTCAAGTGGATGACCTAAGGTTTATCAATCCATGGGAGGCGTAGGATGAAGATGGTCTCTCTCAAGCAACCCTGCAACCAAATAACAAAGAGTCTCTTGTGTCCCCAACACACCCAATACAATGGTAAATTGTATAGGTGCACTAGTTCGGCGAAGAGATGGTGATAAAAGTGCAATATGGATGGTAGATATAGGTTTTTGTAATCTGAAAATATAAAAACAGCAAGGTAGAAAGTTGTAAAGGTGAGCGTAAACGATATTGCAATGCTAGGAAACAAGGCCTAGGGTTCATACTTTCACTAGTGCAAGTTCTCTCAACAATAACAACATAATTGGATCATATAACAATCCCTCAACATGCAACAAACAGTCACTCCAAAGTCACTAATAGCGGAAAACAAACGAAGAGATTATTGTAGGGTACAAAACCACCTCAAAGTTATCCTTTCTGATTGATCCATTCAAGAGTCCGTAGTAAAATAACATGAAGCTATTCTTTCTTTTCAATCTATTCTAGAGTTCGCACTAGAATGACAACTTAAGACACAAATCAACCAAAACCCTAATGTCACCTGGATACTCCAATGTCACCTAAAGTATCCGTTGGTATGATTATACGATATGCATCACACAGTCTCAGATTCATCTATTCAACCAACACAAAGAACTTCAAAGAGTGCCCCAAAGTTTCTAATGGAGAGTCAAGACGAAAACATGTGCCAACCCTATGCATAAGTTCACGAGGTCATGGAACTCGCAAGTTGATCACCAAAACATACATCAAGTGGAGCACATGATATCCCATTGTCACTAGAGATAAGCACATGCAAGACATACATCAAGTGTTCTCAAATCCTTAAACACTCAATCTGATAAGATAACTTCAAAGGGAAAACTCAATCCATTACAAGAGAGTAGAGGGGGAGAAACATCATAAGATCCAACTATAATAGCAAAGCTCATGATACATCAAGATCGTGCCAAATCAAGAACACGAGAGAGAGAGATCAAACACATAGCTACTGGTACATACCCTCAACCCCGAGGGTGAACTACTCCCTCCTCGTCATGGAGAACGTCGGGATGATGAAGATGCCCACCGGAGAGGGATTCCCCCCTCCGGCAGGGTGCCGTAATGGGTCTAGATTGGTTTTCAGTGGCTACAGAGGCTTGCGGCGGCGGAACTCCCGATCTAGGTTATGTTCTGGAAGTTTCGGTATATATAAGAGGTGTTGGCGTCGGGAACAAGTCAGGGGGTCCCTGAGGCGGCCACGAGGTAGGGGGCACGCCCCCACCCTCCTGGGTGCCTTGGGATTCTTCTGGCCCATCTCCGATACTCCGTGGGCTTTTTGTGGTCCAAAAATAATCTCCGTGAAATTTTAGGTCAATTGGAGTCCGCTTGGTTTTCCTTTTCTGCGATACTCAAAAACAAGGAAAAATAGAAACTGGCACTGGGCTCTAGGTTAATAGGTTAGTCCCAAAAATCATATAAAATAGCACATAAATGCATATAAAACATCCTAGATGAATAATATAATAGCATGGAACAATCAAAAATTATAGATACATTGGAGACGTATCAATCAACTATATTGATGTTTGTGGTACTATGTTTTGTTCGTGGTACTATGTTATGTTTGTGCTATTTTCATAATTTTCCTCTTTTCTAATTTTTTGGAAACAACAAATAAGTTTTCAATTTTATTTGTCCTTTCCATTAGATTTCAAATGAGCTTTTCCTTGGTCTGGTCATACAAGGCATTAAGCATACATGACTAAAATAATGTAATACAACTTCTAACCACTGATGATCAACATGAAGGAAATATGCCCTAAAGGCAATAATAAAGTTGCTATTTTATATTTCATTTTTCATGATAAAGGTTTATTATTCATGCTATAATTGTATTGACCAGAAACCTAAATACATGTGTGAAGATATAAACAAACACCGTGTCCCTAGTGAGCCTCTACTTGACTAGCTCGTTGATCAAAGATGATTAAGGTTTCCTAACCATGGACATGAATTGTCATTTGATAACGGGATCACATCATTAGGAGAATGATGTGATTGACAAGACCCACCTATTAGCTTAGCATTTTGATCGTTCTGCTATTGCTTTCTTCATGTCAAATACATATTCCTTCGACTATGAGATTATGCAACTCCCGAATACCTAAGGAATGCCTTGTGTGCTATCAAACATCACAATGTAACTAGGTGATTATAAAGATGCTCTACAGGTATCTCCGAAGGTGTTTGTTGAGTTGACATAGATCGAGATTAGGATTTGTCACTCTGAGTATCGGAGAGGTATCTCTGGGCTCTCTCAGTAATACACATCATAAGCTTGCAATCAAATGACTAAGGAGTTAGTCACAAGGTGATGTATTACGGAAAGTGTAAAGAGACTTGCCGGTAACGAGATTGAACTAGGTATAAAGATACCGAGGATTGAATCTCAGGCAAGTAACATACCAATAGACAAAGTTAATTATGTATGTTGTCATAACGGTTCGACCGATAAAGATCTTCGTAGAATATGTAGAAGGCAATATGGGCATCCAGGTTCTACTATTGGTTATTGACCAGAGAGGTGTCTCGATCATGTCTACATAGTTCTCAAACCCGTAGGGTCCGCATGCTTAACGTTCGATGACGATATAGTATTATATGAGTTATGTGATTTGGTGACTGATTGTTGTTCGGAGTCCCGTATCAGATCACGGACATGACGATGAGTCTCGAAATGCTTGAGAGGTAAAGATTGATATATAGGACGATGGTATTCGGACACCCGAACTGTCTAGAGGGTATCGGGTACATATCGGGTCACAGAAAGGGGTTCCGAGCACCCCCGACAAAAGATATGGGCCTTATGGGCCAAAAGGGGAAACGCAACAGTCACCAGGGGCTGGTGCGTTGCCCATATGGGTCGAACCAGGGGGAGAAGGAAAGAGGGTAAGAGAAAGGAAAGGGTGGGATTCGGCCTCCCCATTCCCTTTCTCCCCCTCCTCTTTCCTTCCCCCTCCGGCTAATATGGAAAGGGGGTGTCGGTGTCAAAACAGGCGGATCTCGGGTAGGGAGTCCCGAACTGTGCATCTAGGATCGATGGTAACAGGAGACAGGGGACGCAATGTTTACCCAGGTTCGGGCCCTCTCTACGGAGGTAAAACCCTACGTCCTGCTTGATTGATATTGATGAATATGAGTGTTACAAGAGTGGATCTACCACGAGATCGTAATGGCTAAACCCTAGAAGTCTAGCCTATGTGGGTATGGTGATGAATGTATGTGTTGTCCTTTCCGGACTGTCCCCTTTGGTTTATATAGACACCGAGGGGATCTAGGGTTTACATGGAGTCGGTTACATAAGAAGAAATCTTCGGTCGCCAAGCTTGCCTTCCACGCCAAGTAGAGTCCAATCCGGACACGGTGCAGTCTTCGTCCTAAATGTCTTCACAGCCCATCAATCCAGCCCATAGATAACAGGCCGGACGGCCGAGGACCCCTTAGTCCAGGACTCCCTCAGTAGCCCCTGAACCTGGCTTCAATGACGAGGAGTCCGACGCACAGATTCGTCTTCGGCATTGCAAGGCGAGTTCCCTCCTTCCGAACTCCAGAATAGTCTTCGGACGAAGTAAGCATATCCGGACCTGTGTATATAATGGCAGAGAATATATTACCCCATGAGCCTAACCTATTGATAACTGTTCATGACATCATATCATGCCTGCCCGGTTGCTATTTCCAACCGTCGGCTAGCGAGCCGCCCCATGTCTTGGGGTGCGGTTTTACTGGAACGCCTTGTCAAGGCAGAGATCGTGTTCCTTTATTTATGGGATTTTCATTAACGTAGGCGTGGGTAACCGAACCATCCCCTGGGTACAACTCCTTGGTAATAGGTAAGCTTAGAGACCCTGGGGGAGATGCCCAATACTTGGGGCCTTTATATAGAGACACAATCTCGTTTTCTTCCTTTGCGCTTGCATCTTCCTCAACCCCAGCCACCCCAAGTTCCAACCTTCGGGTTCCAATCGCCACCAGCCCCAGTCATGTCCGGATCCAACCATCAGGGCCAGTGGGTGGCTTCTTCTGTCACAGAGGAGGATATTGCGAAGCTCCACGCAGCGAGGTATCTGACTTCGGAAATCTTTCATCAGCTCCCAGCACAAGGACAAGTAATACCGACTCCCAGATTTGGCGAGAGGGTAGTATTTGTATCCCACTTCCTTCATGGGCTAGGGTTCGCGCTTAACCCCTTCGTCTGGGGGCTAACGTTCTACTATGGACTGGATTTTCATGATCTGGCCCTGAACTCTATTCTCCTCATCTCGACATTTTATCATCATGTGTGAGGCCTTCCTGTGGACTCCTCGGCACTTTGGTTTGTGTCACAAGACCTTTGGTGTGAGGCCGCAGGTGACAGAGGGGGAGCAGGCAGAGTGCAGCAGCATCATAATAGGCAAGCTGGCCGGTGCGGATTGGCCTGAAGGATCTTTCGCTGAATCTCCCGACTTATGGCAACAGGGGTGGTTTTATATCAACGAGCTGCGGAGCTCCAAGTGGGCGGCTACACCTGTGTTCCGCCCCGGTCCTCCAATTCAGCTTGCTTCATGGGTCAATAACTGATTCGACTGGGGATCCATCAACGAAGTGCAGACTCTGCAAAGCCGCATCCGATGCCTTACAGAGAAGGGCATCGATATTGTGAGAGTCGTTCAAATAATGCTAGTCCGCCGGATCCTTTCGTGTCAGCGGCGGCCTCTTCATATGTGGGAGTTTAACCAAGAAGGACGGTGGACCCTACAACACTTCTTCGTCACTACGCACGAAGGTATGTGGAAATTGTATTTTGGGGAACGAGGGCAATGGCTGGACACTACCAAAGATGTTGGCCTTGACTGCAATCGTCCGGCTACTTCGGTAAGTACTCGAGCACCTTTCATTCGAGCATCTTTTAATGAGATATTGAACAACCCGTCCCTGCCCAGGACTGGATAAAGAAGGCGGTGCTAATCTGGTGTCCGGCGCCTCTTCCCGAAGGCCCTGCGACCGACCTGCTGATGAGAATGTTGATTCCAACACCGTACCAGGTGGCTGCGTCCGAGGAAACCGAAGTCCTTCTGCCCAAGGGCAAGAGTGTGGAGGGAGCCTTCCAGGGAAAGAAGAGGGTCGCCTCCTAAGATCAGGAGGGGAAGCCTTCCAAGAGAGGAAAAACACCGTCGTCGAGCAGCTTGGGCCAGGCGAGCAGGGCTACCGTAGAGTTTGATGATGAGGACGAACCTCGAGGCGGACCGTAAGCGAGGCTGGGGTACTTTAAGCGCACCTCGTTCTTTTTTAATGAAGTAATCATCCGATATATGTTTGTCCATGCAGGTTAACGCCTGGTGCTTCTCAATCGTCCTCCTCCTCGGGAGATCTTCTTCTAGAGATGATGGAGAGTGACACGCCTCCTCCAGCCCCGTCGCCCAACAGAGGAGATGATACCGAGGTATCATCCCGAAGGGCACCCGAAGGTGGTTCCTCCATCACCCGAGGTTCCGGGATCGAGACCGGCGTCCCCGAACCGCCCGGTTTATAGCCGGAGACGGTTCTGGAGGCAAGCAAGCGGGTTCCTTCACTGGAATGCCGTACTCCGGCGGTGGTTTGAAGACCCAAGAGCGCAAGAAATGCGGACGGACATGCTACGATGAGCGTCTATTTCAGAAGAGCACCGTTCCTTGATGATTACGGTGGTCGAAAGGGTTCTATCTGCAAAGAGTGGACTGAGCGAGGCCTTCACGAACCTTCTAAGAGGTTTTGAGGTTTGTGATGTAGCTTTGTCAATTGAATTTCATTGACAGAATGCACCTGTTGCATATGCATTAGCCCCTGAGACTCAGATTGTCTTCCTAAGGGAGCGATCGGAGGATCAAAGAGATATGCTCAGGTATTAACCTCAGTTTAATTTGAAATATAGGTTGCTTCCCCTCCTGCGGCTACCCAGAATATGGAAGTGGCCGAACTGCAGCGAAAGCTGGATATTGCGGAGGATGACATTGCGTTGATCAACAAGCGTCTTGACGACTCGCAAGGTATGTATTTCGAGCATTCTTTACATCAGTGTGCTTGACATGGGAAAGAGCTTTATATGAGATGTGCATAAAATGCAGATGGTGCTGCCGCCGTGGAGGCTCTTCGGTCGGAGCTAATCCGGGCCAAGGAGCGGGCCCAACTTAGTGATGCTGCTACTGAAGGAGCATCGGTTGAACTGCAGGCCGAACAAGTTGCGCGATGCCAGGGCGAGGAGAATATATCCACGATGACACTCGCTTTGGAGGATGCTACTGGCCGCTGTGAATTTCTTGAGAAGGAGAATAAAGCCTTAACGGCTGAACTGGACAAGGCCCAACAGGAGGCAAGCGAAGCGTGATCAGAATCCAGAGCACTCCGTGAGGAGGTTCAGCGGGCGAAAGAGATATTGGCTGGAAAGCCTTTTCTGCTGCAGACTAAGTTCGGTGACCTGGACTATGTTCAGCTGAACCAAGTGTGGAGTTCTCCGAACGAGTATTTTGACTTGCCGAAGAGTTCTTCCGATGCGGCGCGGTATTACCAAGCGCAAGATGGATATGCAACGGAGAACCTTTTTTGGTCACAGTTTGGTGTGTCAAAACGCCCGCTGCTGCTTAATGAACAGATGTCCCAATGGGCCGAACTTCATAGGGTATCTGGCGCTGCCATGAAGGATGTCATAGTCTGGCTATGGCCGACCGAGCCTGTGCCGAATAGCTCTTTCGGTTTGGTGCAGAAGCTTGTCGATGCAGTGCCGCGAATCGATACTGTGAAGCGATCGGTGTGCATTGACGGTGCACGGATGGACCTTGCCTGAGTAAGGACATTCTAGGGGAAGATGAAGGCCATCGATGTCGCAACGAAGGGTCCGCCCAAAGGCGAGGACTGTCCGAAACCAAAGCATTATTTTGAAGACATCCTGGAGGCCGCCCGCTCGATTGAGGGTCAATGTTTGAAGAACATAATGTTCAAGTGAGTTGTATGATGATTGTAAAAGACAACTTTATAGTTAATCTATTTATGTTTTGCTTGAAAAGCTTGAATTCCTCCTGTGTGGTCGTTTTAATATAATCTGAAAGTTTTCCAGTCGTCGGCTTCAGCCCCCTCGTAGGAAGTACGGGGGTGTTCGGAAAAGCATTTAATCACTCTTTATCCAATGTCTTGGTCCATGAAGGAGCTGATAATGCGGCGAACCAGGCAATCGGAATATAAGGCGTTAAGACTTTCACTTAACCATAGGAGTTTTATGGTGGGGTTACAACATAGCCCCTGGTGTGTATGCGGCATGTGGTGCCTTGCATATCTGATCTGAAAAAGATCCCTCGTATTGCACGGAGAATCACTAAAGATTCCAATAAGTCATCAAGTGGTTGACCAGCTCTCGCCGCATCATGACAGTCAGTTTTCGGCTTTCTCTACTGAGGTGCTCATCCGGTCTAGGCCAGGGCACAATCGTAGTAGTTCTCCATTTACTACCCTAGCCGATAGAGCGGAACATAAGGTAACAAACACAGGAGCCGGGCAACCCAACTATTGACCCAAGACAATGATTCAGAGCTAATGCATATAAGGCCAAACTTGCGACGCCGAAGTATGCTATAGAGTTGTTCGGTCTTTTACTGGCAACTCATTCGTTCCCATGCCGAGCCCCTGGCAGGGTGTGCCGAGGTGCATCTGCAAAGCAGCCGTTACGGTCGTACTTTTATTGTTGAAAGGATATGGGAGATCGGTTCAGGTGAGGCTTACTGAGAACGGAGCGATGTGCCAATGATAGATTTGTGTGTGTGTGTGTGTGTGTAATATATATATAAAGAGAGAAACCACAGACCCGGCTGTCTGGCATGCTCATGGTCGGAATGAGAGGAAAAGTAGCATAGTATAGGCTCGGAATAAAGAGTGCGGTCTACAAAAAGTAATTTTGGACCTCCTGTCGCACGTCTGCGTAGCCCATCCTTGGGGAGGGGGTCCTTAACGGATGTAACCCCTTAGGTGAGTGTGTGGATCCGAACTCCGATAGAGTCCACTGAGATGTTGTCCAGTTGGTCACCTGTTCTTTAAAGATGATACAGAAAAAATGAGAAAAGCATATAAAAACGTTACGGGAATTCTTGTAGGGCTGTCTGAATTGTGCTTCTGTCGATGCCCAAGGTATCTTGAGTGTGTAGTGATGTGCGCGTGGTGTGAATTTCGCCAGTATAGTAGGTGGGTGGCGGAAGACGCACCGCTATTTGCATTACGGGAGTGGTCGAACATCGGAGGGGAACTTTTTCTGACCCCTGGTGTTCTGCTCGCGAGCCGATCCGTCTTCTTTGTGACCCGATGGCCTCCTCCCCTTATGATCAGCGTTAAGCTTGCCTGCCTGCTTGGATACCCAACAATTACGGTTGGTATAATTAGCTGGCCTATTAGGGAGACCGTGAATCTGACAAGGTCGGTCCAATATCCTGTCAAGGGTGGATGGTCCATCCTGGTTTGCCTTTAGTTGATTCTTCCGTTGACCAGGCTTCGGATTGTGAAATCTGGCATTCACTGTTGTGTCGTGTATGTTGTTATGTTTGGTTCGTCGTGGCTTGCCGTTGCCATCTCAGATATTGGAAGTGCCCGGGCCGCTGGCGTTGTTGCTTTTACGACTAAGCTAGTTGTGTTCTCCCGCGCAGATGCGGTTCATTAGAGCGGTGAGGGCTGTCATGGATTTGGGTCCTTCCTGGCCGAGGTGACGTGCGAGCCATTCATCCCGGACGCTATGTTTGAAGGCCGCGAGGGCTTCTGCGTCCGGACAATCGACAATTTGGTTCTTTTTGACTAAGAACCTGGTCTAGCTCCCTACCTGACTCGTCGGGCTCCTGGACAATGTGACTTAAGTCATTGGCACATAATGGCCGGACATATGTTCCCTAGAAGTTGTCTCGAAAGGCATCTTCCAAATCCTCCCAGTTGCCAATAGAATTTTCTGGCAAACTGTTTAGCCAGTACCGAGCTGGCCCTTTAAGCTTGAGAGGTAGGTATTTAATGGCGTGGAGGTCGTCTCCGCAGGCCATGTGAATATGGAGGAGGTAATCCTCGATCCATACCGCGGGGTCTGTTGTCCCATCGTATAATTCGATGTTAATGGGTTTAAACCAGTCTAGAAATGCGTGTTCCATTACTTCGTCCGTGAAGCAGAGGGGGTGTGCGACTCCTCTATCTTGGGCCACACTATGAAGTACCTCCGGCGGGCTCCGTTTACGATGCTCGGACCGGGCGTGGTCAGCTCCGTAGTGTCCGGATAGGCGACCACCGTCGTCGGTCGGGGTATATCTTTGTGATATGTACATCGATCTTGTGCATCTTGCTCTACCCTCCGTGTCTTGGTTGATATTGTTGGTGTTCCCCCGAGCGGTTTTGTTTTGATGGCCGGATGGGTTGGTGTGGTGCTCTGCCTGGGCTGCTGCTTTGTCTGGGCTGCATTGTGGTCGGCCTGCCGCATTGTTCGATGGTGTTATGGGTTCCATCACCCTGCCCTCGTGTTGAGGGAGCCACCTATTCTTGGGGTGGCTTTTGACTGGGGTGCTAAGGTCGTATTCTTCGGCGGCCAAGACTTCGGTCCATCTATCATTGAGATAATCTTGGCTTGCTTGAAGCTGCAGGTGCTTCTTTTGTAGGCCCCTTGCAGTGGCTATAAGCCGGCGTTTAAAGCGCTCCTGCTCTAGAGGTTCCTTGGGCATGGTAAATCCTTGTTGCCAAAGGTCTCCTCTTCCTCGGAGGGTGGGAGATAATTGCTGTCCTCCGAGTCCCCATATGTGTTCTGTTCATCAGAGCTGTCTTGCCCACCTTCCTGTTCATCCTACTTGGATTCTACCTTAAGAGGGTCTTTATTGTCCGAAGTGTCGTCTTCTCTGGTGCTGGTAGTGTTTTCTCTTGGGCGATGTGACCTAGGGTGCCGGTGTTCGGGCTGTGAACCAGGCGGTTTATTCTCGATTGGATGCTCCTTATCATCGTCGAGAGTGTCGTAAGGTGTGTCTAACATGCACACGTCATACCAGGAAGTGGTTGTCCTGTGTCGCGCGGGAAGTAAGATCTGGCCCTGCCCCTCATCGTCGTCCACACAGTCAATGTCTTCGGAGCTGGGGTCGGATGTGTTGGTTGGGTTTTCAACAGTGGCTACGAAGTGGGTGGCGGGTGGGAAACAAAATTCTCCATCGTCCACCGAAAGTTCAAACCGAACATAGTTCGGCGACGGGTCGTCTGCCAGGGATAGGGTTTTTAGCGAGTTTAGCATGTCACCCATGGGCGAGTGTTGGAATACATCTGCGGCACTGAACTTCAAGATTGACAACCGATTGAGTTCCGTATACGTGGGTTCGCGGGGTTTGGAGTTCGGCGTCAGAGGCGAGTCCAAGTTTCCGGTGATGCGGATACCGTGTGAAGTGGGATCTGCGTGCGGCTCCAGCACTGCTGAATCGGTAGCCCCGTGATGGGGTCGAGCTTCCCATCTTCGGGTGACTTGATCTGCTCCTGATTTAAGGCCAGAGCTTCTACAGGAGCTATCTCCTGGATGCGGCCCGGTGACAGGTTTAAGCCATGTTCATCAAGGTAACGGGGAGCGGATGCTGCGGTCTCGAATCCGTCAAAGATCAAATCTCCCCGGATGTTCGCGACGTAATTCAAGCTTTCGAATCTGACCTGATGGCCAGGGGCGTAGCTTTCGATCTTCTCCAGATGGACAAACGAGTTGGCCCGCAGTGCGAAACCACCGAATACGAAGATCTGTCCGGGGAGGAAGGTTTTTCCCTAGACGATGTCGTTACTGATGATCGAAGGAGCCATCAAGCCTTCTATCGACGGCACAGTGGAACTCTCAATGAAAGCACCAATGTCGGTGTCAAAACCGGCGGATCTCGGGTAGGGGGTCCCGAACTATGCGTCTAGGATCGATGGTAACATGAGACAGAGGACAAAATGTTTACGCAGGTTCGGGCCCTCTCTACGGAGGTAAAACCCTACGTCCTGCTTGATTGATATTGATGAATATGATTGTCACAATGGCTAAACCCTATAAGTCTAGCCTATGTGGGTATGGTGATGAATGTATGTGTTGTCCTTTCCGGACTGTCCCCTTCGGTTTATATAGACACCGAGGGGATCTAAGGTTTACATGGAGTCGGTTACATAAGAAGCAATCTTCGATCGCCAAGCTTCCCTTCCACGCCAAGTAGAGTCCAATCCGGACACAGTGCAGTCTTTGGCCTTCATGTCTTCACAGCCCATCAGTCCAGCCCATAGATAACAGGCCGGACGCCCGAGGACCCCTTAGTCCAGGACTACCTCAGGGGGGCACGGCCAAGGGGGAACCCAAGTAGGATTTGGTCCTACTTGGGGCACATCCTGTCCTCTCCCCTCCCCCTCCCACCTATATATATGTGGGGGCGCTCCTAGCACACACAACACAATTGCCTAGCCATGTGGGCACCACCCTCCACCATTTACACCCACGGTCATATTTTCGTAGTGCTTAGGCGAAGCCCTGCGAGGATCACTTCACCATCACGGTCACCACGCCGTCGGGCTGATGGAACTCATTTACTACCTCGTCGTCTTGCTGGATCAAGAAGGCGAGGGACGTCACCGAGCTGAACGTGTGCAGAACGCGGAGGTGTCGTGCGTTCGGTACTTGATCGGTTGAAATGCAAAGAAGTCCGACTACATCAATTGTGTTGAGAAATGCTTCCGCTTACGTTCTATGAGGGTACATAGACACACTCTCCCCCTCGTTGCTATGCATCTCGATGGATAGATAATTGCGTGTGCGTAGAAAAAAAATGTTGTCCATGCAATGTTTCCCAACAATGGCATCATGAGCCAGGTCTATGAGTAAATAATATGCACGAGTAGAACACAAAGATTTGTAGGCGGTGATAGTCATACTACTTACCACCAACGTCTTATTTTGATTCGGCGATATTGTGGGATGAAGCGGCCCGGACTAACCTTACTTGTCCACGCACATGAGACCGGTTCCACCAACAGACATGCAACTAGTTTTGCATAAAGGTGGCTGGCGGGTGTCTGTTTCTCCTACTTTAGTTGAATCGATTTTGACCGCAGCTGGTCCTTGAAGAAGGTTAAAACACCGTTGTGGTTTTATGTGTAGGTAAGAACAGTTCTTGCTAGAAGCCCGTAGCAGCCACATAAAATTTGCAACAACAAAGTAGAGGACGCCTAAATTTTTTGCAGGGCATGTTGTGATGTGATGTAGTCAAGACATGATGTGATATACGTTATTGTATGAGATGATCATGTTTTGTAAAAGTCATCGGCAACCGGCAGGAGCCTTATTGTCGTGGAATTGTCACGGCAGATGTCCTAGTGTGACGACTTAGTCGTGAAGCCAACACATCTATGTGGTAGCTTGAGAGGGGTTGATCGGCATGAGAGACGTGAAGAGAATTAACACACAAGACAAGGGTTTAGATAGCTTCGGGCCCTGGGAAACATCATCCGGTAATAACCCTACATGTCGTTTGTGGCTAGGTCTCATTATCATCATGAGGGAGTCGATGTATCTCCGGCTGTCCTAGTTGTGTCTAGCCTTAACAATTATTCAACCTGTCCCTCTTGGGGTGCCCCGCCCCTCCTTATATAAGTTGAAGGGGCGGGTTACATGTAGAGTCCAACTCAGATTAAGACTTAAACTATTCTGACTACGCATCATGGGCTTCTCTCCATGGGCTTCTTAACGTCTTGGGCTTCTTAATGTCTCGGGCTTATTAACCCTAGGAGACTCTGTCTGCCTGGTTATAGCTGTCTGTCGGCTTACCATCTGGCTTACAATCTGACTTATAATCTGGCTTATAATCTGTCCGCCGGCTTACCATGTGTCTTAACATCTGCCGGCTTATAATCTGACTTAACATTTGCCGGCTTATAATCTGACTTAACATCTACAGGCTTATAATCTGACTTAACATCTTCCAGCTTATAATCTGACTTAACATCTACCGGCTTATAATCTGCCGGGTCACCAATGAAACACCAAGTCCGAGCCAGGTCATATCTCCGGCCGGGTCATGCCGCAAGGTGTATCCCCGACATTAGCCCCCAGATTAATTTGGATTTATCCATGTTAAACTGATCCTGTAAAACAAACACAAGAACAAATTTGGCAGATTGTGCTCCGGGTTAAGAATTCTTGTAAGCCGGTACATGATCATGCTTAATTCCTTGTCATTTCCTTCTTCAATAGGCCAGCTTCATACTCAATTTGCTGATGGTGGTTTCTCACAGAGAAATATTGTGAAGAATAATTCATTTGATTCAGCTCCCAATGCTTAACAAAAAATGGTGGTCTTGAAATACTCATCAGATTTTCTACCGGCCTGAAGATGTAGAACTTCCTTATATGCATATCACTTGTAGCCCCAAGTCTTAAGAAGGGAGCGTAGTAATAGCTTAAGACTTGATTCAAAATAAATGTTGCCACCTTGAAGAAATCCAAGTTTGTTCATCTCAGTCATTAGTCAAAACTGAATATTCCACATATGTAGCCCCCAAGTGCTGAGTTGTCATGCTTGCAGCAACCTGGGACTTGTAATTACCTTATGCTCATAAAAACTTCAACTAGTGTAGCCCCCAAGGGCCGGGTCATTATGCAATAATGAGCAGGGACTTTGCAGATATGATCATGTAGACTTGAGCAGCAACGTGTAGCCCCCAAGGGCCGGGTCAGTAAGACAATACTAAGCTGGGACTTTATATATACTTCATTTAAAATAACATCTTATGATGTAGCCCCCACCATGAGGCTCGAACCCACGTCCATAAGGTTAAGAGCTTTGTACTCTACCAACTGAGCAATGAACCCTTCAACATAATGGATTAAGGCTTGTGTACCTTGAATTTTTGACAGGAGCAATTAGTAGCCCCAAGGGCCGGCTCATTACGATGTGATGAGTCGGGTCTTCAATGAAGTGAGCAAAAAATGACTTTGCATTAGCCCCTAGGTGCCATGGTGAAGGAAATATGCCCTAGAGGCAATAATGAAGTTATTATTTATTTCCTTATATCATGATAAATGTTTATTATTCATGCTAGAATTGTATTAACCGGAAACATAATACATGTGTGAATACATAGACAAACAGAGTGTCACTAGTATGCCTCTACTAGACTAGCTTGTTAATCAAAGATGGTTATGTTTCCTAACCATGGACAAAGAGTTGTTATTTGATTAACGGGATCACATCATTAGGTGAATGATCTGATTGACATGACCCATTCCATTAGCTTAGCACCCGATCGTTAAGTATGTTGCTATTGCTTTCTTCATGACTTATACATGTTCCTATGACTATGAGATTATGCAACTCCCGTTTTCCGGAGGAACACTTTATGTGCTACCAAACGTCACAACGTAACTGGGTGATTACAAAGGTGCTCTACAGGTGTCTCCAAAGGTACATGTTGGGTTGGCGTATTTTGAGATTAGGATTTGTCACTCCGATTGTCGTAGAGGTATCTCTGGGCCCTCTCGGTAATACACATCACATAAGCCTTGCAAGCATTGCAACTAATGAGTTAGTTGTGAGATGATGTATTACGGAACGAGTAAAGAGACTTGCCGGTAACGAGATTGAACTAGGTATTAAGATACCGACGATCGAATCTCAGGCAAGTAACATACCGATGACAAAGGGAACAACGTATGTTGTTATGCGAACTGACCAATAAAGATCTACGTAGAATATATAGGAGCCAATATGAGCATCCAGGTTCCGCTATTGGTTATTTACCGGAGACGTGTCTCGGTCATGTCTACATTATTCTCGAACCCGTAGGGTCCGCACGCTTAAGGTTTCGATGATAGTTATATTATGAGTTTATGAGTTTTGATGTACCGAAGGAGTTCGGAGTCCCGGATAGGATCGGGGACATGACGAGGAGTCTCGAAATGGTCGATACATAAAGATTGATATATTGGAAGCCTATATTTGGATATTGGAAGTGTTCCGGGTGAAATCGGGATTTTACCGGAGTATCGGGAGGTTACCGGAACCCCCTGGGAGGTATATGGGCCTTAGTGGGCCTTAGTGGAAGAGAGGAGAGGTGGCCAGGGCTGGGCCGCGTGCCCCTCCCCCATAGTCCGAATAGGACAAGGAGAGGGGGGCGACGCCCCCCCCCCTTTTTCTTCTCTCTCTTCTTTCCCCCCTCCCGAATCCTATTCCAACTAGGAAAGGGGGGAATCCTACTCCCGGAGGGAGTAGGACTCCTCCTGGCGTGCCCTCTCCTGGCTGGCCACACCCCCCCTTTGATCCTTTATATACGGAGGCAGGGGGCACCCCTAGAGACACAAGTTGATACACATGATTATACTCTTAGCCGTGTGCGGTGCCCCCTTCCACCATAGTCCTCGATAATATTGTAGCGGTGCTTAGGCGAAGCCCTGCGATGGTAGTACATCAAGATCGTCACCACGCCGTCATGCTAACGGAACTCTTCCCCGACACTTTGCTGGATCGGAGTCCGGGGATCGTCATCGAGTTGAACGTGTGCAAGAACTCGGAGGTGCCGTAGTTTCGGTGCTTGATCGGTCGGGCCGTGAAGATGTACGACTACATCAACCACGTTGTGCTAACGCTTCCATTGTCGATCTACAAGGGTACGTAGATCACACTCTCCCCTCTCGTTGCTATGCATCACCATGATCTTGCGTTTGCGTAGGAATTTTTTTTGAGATTACTACGTTACCCAACAGTGGCAACCGAGCCTAGGTTTTATGTGTTGATGTTATTTGCATGAGTAGAACACAAGTGAGTTGTGGGCGATATAAGTCATACTGCTTACCAGCATGTCATACTTTGGTTCGGCAGTATTGTTGGACGAAGCGGCCCGGACCGACATTAGGCGTACGCTTACGCGAGACCGGTTCTCCCGACGTGCTTTGCACAAAGGTGGCTAACGGGTGACAGTTTCTCCAACTTTAGTTGAACCGAGTGTGGCTACGCCCGGTCCTTGTGAAGGTTAAAACAGCACCAACTTGACAAACTATCGTTGTGGTTTTGATGCGTAGGTAAGATTGGTTCTTGCTTAAGCCCGTAGCAGCCACGTAAAACTTGCAACAACAAAGTAGAGGACGTCTAACTTGTTTTTGCAGGGCATGTTGTGATGTGATATGGTCAAGACATGATGCTAAATTTTATTGTATGAGATGATCATGTTTTGTAACCGAGTTATCGGCAACTGGCAGGAGCCATATGGTTGTCGCTTTATTGTATGCTATGCAATCGCGCTGTAATGCTTTACTTTATCACTAAGCGGTAGCGATAGTCGTGGAAGCATAAGATTGGCGAGACGACAACGATGCTACGATGGAGATCAAGGTGTCGCACCGGTGATGATGGTGATCATGACGGTGCTTCGAAGATGAAGATCACAAGCACAAGATGATGATGGCCATATCATATCACTTATATTGATTGCATGTGATGTTTATCTTTTATGCATCTTATCTTGCTTTGATTGACGGTAGCATTATAAGATGATCTCTCACTAATTATCAAGAAGTGTTCTCCCTGAGTATGCACCGTTGCGAAAGTTCTTCGTGCTGAGACACCACGTGATGATCGGGTGTGATAGGCTCTACGTTCAAACACAACGGGTGCAAAACAGTTGCACACGCGGAATACTCAGGTTATACTTGACGAGCCAAGCATATACAGATATGGCCTCGGAACACGGAGACGGAAAGGTCGAGCGTGAATCATATAGTAGATATGATCAACATAGTGATGTTCACCAATGAAACTACTCCATCTCACGTGATGATCGGACATGGTTTAGTTGATTTGGATCACATAATCACTTAGAGGATTAGAGGGATGTCTATCTAAGTGGGAGTTCTTTAAGTAATATGATTAATTGAACCTAAATTTATCATGAACTTAGTACCTGATAGTATCTTGCTTATTCATGTTTGATAGTAGATAGATGGCCCGTGCTGTTGTTCCGTTGAATTTTAATGCGTTCCTTGAGAAAGCAAAGTTGAAAGATGATGGTAGCAATTACATGGACAGGGTCCGTAACTTGAGGATTATCCTCATTGCTGCACAGAAGAATTACGTCCTAGAAGCACCGATGGGTGCCAGGCCTGCTGCTGGAGCAACACCAGATGTTATGAATGTCTGGCAGAGCAAAGCTGATGACTACTCGATAGTTCAGTGTGCCATGCTTTACGGCTTAGAATCGGGACTTCAACGACGATTTTGAACGTCATGGAGCATATGAGATGTTCCAGGAGTTGAAGTTAATATTTCAAGCAAATGCCCAGATTGAGAGATATGAAGTCTCCAATAAATTCTATAGCTGCAAGATGGAGGAGAACAGTTCTGTCAGTGAGCATATACTCAAAATGTCTGGGTATAATAATCACTTGATTCAATTGGGAGTTAATCTTCCAGATGATTGCGTCATTAACAGAATTCTCCAATCACTGCCACCAAGCTACAAGAGCTTCGTGATGAACTATAATATGCAAGGGATGAATAAGACTATTCCCGAGCTCTTCGCAATGCTGAAAGCTGCGGAGGTAGAAATCAAGAAGGAGCATCAAGTGTTGATGGTCAACAAGACCACTAGTTTCAAGAAAAAGGGCAAAGGGAAGAACAAGGGGAACTTCAAAAAGAACAGTAAGCAAGTTGCTGCTCAAGAGAAGAAACCCAAACCTGGACCTAAGCCTGAAACTGAGTGCTTCTACTACAAGCAGACTGGTCACTGGAAGCGGAACTGCCTCAAGTATTTGGCGGATAAGAAGGATGGCAAGGTGAACAAAGGTATATGTGATATACATGTTATTGATGTGTACCTTACTAATGCTCGCAGTAGCACCTGGGTATTTGATACTGGTTCTGTTGCTAATATTTGCAACTCAAAACAGGGACTACGGATTAAGCGAAGATTGGCTAAGGACGAGGTGACGATGCGCGTGGAAAATGGTTCCAAAGTCGATGTGATCGCAGTCGGCACGCTACCTCTACATCTACCTTTGGGATTAATATTAGACCTAAATAATTGTTATTTGGTGCCAGCGTTAAGCATGAACATTATATCTGGATCTTGTTTGATGCGAGACGGTTATTCATTTAAATCAGAGAATAATGGTTGTTCTATTTACATGAGTAATATCTTTTATGGTCATGCACCCTTAAAGAGTGGTCTATTCTTATTAAATCTCGATAGTAGTGACACACATATTCATAGTGTTGAAACTAAAAGATGCAAAGTTGATAATGATAGTGCAACTTATTTGTGGCACTGCCGTTTAGGTCATGTCGGTATAAAGCGCATGAAGAAACTCCATACTGATGGGCTTTTGGAACCACTTGATTATGAATCACTTGGTACTTGCAAACCGTGCCTTATGGGTAAGATGACAAAAACACCATTCTCCGGTACTATGGAGAGAGCAACAGATTTGTTAGAAATCATACATACAGATGTATGTGGTCCGATGAATGTTGAGGCTCGTGGCGGATATCGTTATTTTCTCACCTTCACAGATGACTTAAGCAGATATGGGTATATCTACTTAATGAAACACAAGTCTGAAACGTTTGAAAAGTTCAAAGAATTTCAGAGTGAAGTTGAAAATCATGGTAACAAGAAAATAAAATTCCTACGATCTGATCGTGGAGGAGAATATTTGAGTTACGAGTTTGGTGTACATTTGAAACAATGTGGAATAGTTTCGCAACTCACGCCACCCGGAACACCACAGCGTAATGGTGTGTCCGAACGTCGTAATCGTACTTTACTAGATATGGTACGATCTATGATGTCTCTTACTGATTTACCGCTATCGTTTTGGGGATACGCTCTAGAGACGGCCGCATTCACGTTAAATAGGGCACCATCAAAATCCGTTGAGACGACGCCTTATGAACTGTGGTTTGGCAAGAAACCAAAGTTGTCGTTTCTGAAAGTTTGGGGCTGCGATGCTTATGTGAAAAAGCTTCAACCTGATAAGCTCGAACCCAAATCGGAAAAATGTGTCTTCATAGGATATCCAAAGGAAACTATTGGATACACCTTCTATCACAGATCCGAAGGCAAGACTTTTGTTGCTAAATTCGGAAACTTTCTGGAGAAGGAGTTTCTCTCGAAAGAAGTGAGTGGGAGGAAAGTAGAACTTGACGAGGTAACTGTACCTACTCCCTTATTGGAAAGTAGTACATCACAGAAACTTGTTTCTGTGACACCTACACCAATTAGTGAGGAAGCTAATGATAATGATCATGAAACTTCAGAACAAGATACTACTGAACCTCGTAGATCAACCAGGGTGAGATCCGCGCCAGAGTGGTACGGTAATCCTGTTCTGGAAGTCATGCTACTAGATCATGATGAACCTACGAACTATGAAGAGGCGATGGTGAGCCCAGATTCCGCAAAATGGCTTGAAGCCATGAAATCTGAGATGGGATCCATGTATGAGAACAAAGTATGGACTTTGGTTGACTTGCCCAATGATCAGCAAGCAATTGAGAATAAATGGATCTTCAAGAAGAAGACGGACCCTGACGGTAATATTACTGTCTACAAAGCTCGACTTGTCGCAAAAGGTTTTCGGCAAGTTCAAGGGATTGACTATGATGAGACCTTCTCACCCGTAGTGATGCTTAAGTCTGTCCGAATCATGTTAGCAATTGACGCATTTTATGATTATGAAATTTGGCAGATGGATGTCAAAACTGCATTCCTGAATGGATTTCTGGAAGAAGAGTTGTATATGATGAAACCAGAAGGTTTTGTCGATCCAAAGGGAGCTAACAAAGTGTGCAAGATCCAGCGATCCATTTATGGACTGGTGCAAGCCTCTCGGAGTTGGAATAAACGCTTTGATAGTGTGATCAAAGCATTTGGTTTTATACAGACTTTTGGAGAAGCATGTATTTACAAGAAAGTGAGTGGGAGCTCTGTAGCATTTCTAATATTATATGTGGATGACATATTACTAACTGGAAATGATATAGAATTTCTGGATAGCATAAAGGGATACTTGAATAAGAGTTTTTCAATGAAAGACCTCGGTGAAGCTGCTTAAATATTAGGCATTAAGATCTATAGAGATAGATCAAGACGCTTAATTGGACTTTCACAAAGCACATACCTTGACAATGTTTTGAATAATTTCAAAATGGATCAAGCAAAGAAAGGGTTCTTGCCTATGTTACAAGGTGTGAAGTTGAGTCAGACTCAATGCCCGACCACTGCAGAAGATAGAGAGAAAATGAAAGATGTTCCCTATGCTTCAGCCATAGGCTCTATCATGTATGCAATGCTGTGTACCAGACCTGATGTGTGCCTTGCTATAAGTCTAGCAGGGAGGTACCAAAGTAATCCAGGAGTGGATCACTGGACAGCGGTCAAGAACATCCTGAAATACCTGAAAAGGACTAAGGATATGTTTCTCGTTTATGGAGGTGACAAAGAGCTAATCGTAAATGGTTACGTTGATGCGAGCTTTGACACTGATCTGGACGATTCTAAATCGCAAAGTGGATACGTATTTACATTAAACGGTGGAGCTGTCAGTTGGTGCAGTTCTAAACAAAGCGTCGTGGCGGGATCTACGTGTGAAGCAGAATACATAGCTGCTTCAGAAGCAGCAAATGAAGTAGTCTGGATGAAGGAGTTCATATCCGATCTAGGTGTCATACCTAGTGCATCGGGTCCAATGAAAATCTTTTGTGACAATACTGGTGCAATTGCCTTGGCAAAGGAATCCAGATTTCATAAGAGAACCAAGAACATCAAGAGACGCTTCAATTCCATCCGGGATCTAGTCCAGGTGGGAGACATAGAGATTTGCAAGATACATACGGATCTGAATGTAGCAGACCCATTGACTAAGCCTCTTCCACGAGCAAAACATGATCAGCACCAAGGCTCCATGGGTGTTAGAATCATTACTATATAATCTAGATTATTGAGTCTAGTGCAAGTGGGAGACTGAAGGAAATATGCCCTAGAGGCAATAATAAAGTTATTATTTATTTCCTTATATCATGATAAATGTTTATTATTCATGCTAGAATTGTATTAACCGGAAACATAATACATGTGCGAATACATAGACAAACAGAGTGTCACTAGTATGCCTCTACTAGACTAGCTCGTTAATCAAAGATGGTTATGTTTCCTAACCATGGACAAAGAGTTGTTATTTGATTAACGGGATCACATCACTAGGTGAATGATCTGATTGACATGACCCATTCCATTAGCTTAGCACCCGATCGTTAAGTATGTTGCTATTGCTTTCTTCATGACTTATACATGTTCCTATGACTGTGAGATTATGCAACTCCCGTTTGCCGGAGGAACACTTTGTGTGCTACCAAACGTCACAACGTAACTAGGCGATTATAAAGGTTTTCTACAGGTGTCTCCAAAGGTACATGTTGGGTTGGCGTATTTCGAGATTAGGATTTGTCACTCCGATTGTCGGAGAGGTATCTCTGGGCCCTCTCGGTAATACACATCACATAAGCCTTGCAAGCATTGCAACTAATGAGTTAGTTGTGAGATGATGTATTACGGAACGAGTAAAGAGACTTGTCGGTAACGAGATTGAACTAGGTATTAAGATACCGACGATCGAATCTCGGGCAAGTAACATACCGATGACAAACGGAACAACGTATGTTGTTATGCGGTCTGACCGATAAAGATCTTTGTAGAATATGTAGGAGCCAATATGAGCATCCAGGTTCCGCTATTGGTTATTGACCGGAGACGTGTCTCGGTCATGTCTACATTATTCTCGAACCCGTACGGTCCGCATGCTTAAGGTTTCGATGATAGTTATATTATGAGTTTATGAGTTTTGATGTACCGAAGGAGTTCGGAGTCCCGGATAGGATCGGGGACATGACGAGGAGTCTCGAAATGGTCGAGACATAAAGATTGATATATTGTAAGCCTATATTTGGATATCGGAAGTGTTCCGGGTGAAATCGGAATTTTACCAGAGTATCGGGAGGTTACCGGAACCCCCTGGGAGGTATATGGGCCTTAGTGGGCCTTAGTGGAAGAGAGGAGAGGTGGCCGGGGCTGGGCCGCGCGCCCCTCCCCCCTAGTCCGAATAGGACAAGGAGAGGGGGGCGCCCCCCCCCCTTTTTTCTTCTCTCTCTCTTCTTTCCCCCCTCCCGAATCCTATTCCAACTAGGAAAGGGGGGGAATCCTACTCCCGGAGGGAGTAGGACTCCTCCTGGCGCGCCCTCTCCTAGCCGGCCACACCCCCTTTGATCCTTTATATACAGAGGCAAGGGGCACCCCTAGAGACACAAGTTGATCCACGTGATCATACTCTTAGCCGTGTGCGGTGCCCCCTTCCACCATAGTCCTCGATAATATTGTAGCGGTGCTTAGGCGAAGCCCTGCGACGGTAGTACATCAAGATCGTCACCACGCCGTCGTGCTGACGGAACTCTTCCCCGACACTTTGCTGGATCGGAGTCCGGGGATCGTCATCGAGCTGAACGTGTGCTAAAACTCGGAGGTGTCGTAGTTTCGGTGATTGATCGGTCGGGCCGTGAAGACGTACGACTACATCAACCACGTTGTGCTAACGCTTCCGTTGTCGATCTACAAGGGTACATAGATCACACTCTCCCCTCTCGTTGCTATGCATCACCATGATCTTGCGTGTGCGTAGGAATTTTTTTTGAAATTACTATGTTACCCAACACATGGTGCATGCTGGCACTGACATGGGACTTGCATATTTGATGTAATCTCAACTTGAATAATGTAGCCCCCAAGTGTTGGGTCGTAAGCCTGCAGCGACTCAGGACTATTTCTTCCATTGTAGAATGAATCATATCCATTGATAAAATAATAGCCATTGCGCTGAAGCGACTTTGAAAACCTCAATCATAATATTGGTTATTGATAACCATAATAAAAATCCAGCCATCTTGACTATTCAAGATTTGAATAATATAATCCGGTATGAAAACCTCAATCATTCAATATCATCATGACAATCCAGCCAAATTTGGATATTAAAGATTTGAATACCTTATAAGTTGACAAGTAAATCCAGAGTTTAAATACTCGGCGGCTCTTGGCTGATGGCGACTTAATGCGCATTCATTGTAAGCTGGAATTTTTATAATCCGGCGGCTTTTAGCCTTTGAGATAATCCAGAATGGATACCCCTTTTGAAACATCAATTTTGATGATGAGCTTGAACTTAATCATTTCTATAAGTCATAGTTCTGCAAATCCTGCATAGAGTTTAAGCAACATACGCCCTGGCGACTTAGTGTCAAAAGCCAGGGCAGGTAACAAGCCAAACATAATATAGTCTTATGCAATTATGGAAAAGACTAGCATTAAAGCCATTCATGCCTAAACATACTGGCAACTTTAAAGTTAAAAGCCAGGGCGGGTTATCAAACCTCACATATTCATATAACCAGGAAAACATACCTGTAGGATTGATTTATACAGCTGGCTTATATTGCCATACCCACTGAAGGTAATAATCCAATGATTTATAAGCACATGTTTCCAATGGCGCAATTCAAAATATACTGGCGACTTAACGTCGAAAACCAGGGCGGGTTATCAAACCTCGCATCTTCATATAACAAGTACAAAATATACCTATGAATTTGGTTCACACTGTCGACTTATCATACCTGTGCAGGAAGGGTTACAACCCAGAGATTGAGAGCACAACGCCCTGTTCAATTGATTCATACCGTCGGCTTACAACGCCGTATGCAGTAAGGGGTAATATCCCAAAACTTAGAGCGTAGCACTTCCAAGCATATAAAATCATTATATCCTGGCGACTTATAGTCTTAAAGCCAGACTAGGTTAATAAACATTGGGTAATTTCATGTATAACTCATAAAGCATAGCCCTCCTTCGTTTTTAACCATGTATCAAGAAGTGTTCGGATCAAAAGTCAAAAAATCAAGGCTGTCATAGGTGGCCAGGCCTACAAAATCAAGTACGTTCAAGGGTTGCACAGCCACTGAGTTAAACCTTCATACTAACCTTATAAGCCGAACCTCGCGTAACCAATCGTCGTTTTAACTTTTGACAAATTCAGGGTCTGTATAAGATTGACTTGTCAAAGTACGGCGGGTCGTTCCAGAATTACCTGGGCAGAGTGACAGACTTAAAAAGGCAGGATAACTCGGGTTTTTAGGTGAATACACCTGGCATCCAAGCCTGGCTTTTAAGCCCGTCAAAAGGGTCGCAAAAACTCTTGTCTGTTGAACAAAGAGCCCCAAGTAACATTATATTCGGGGCATATAAGCCGGATCAACAAGGGTAGTCATAGCTATGCTCGATGAGCAGGAAGCCCCCAAGTGATATATTTTTGAGCTGTGCTCGCCGAGTACCTATGTTTGAGTTGTTTTGTGCAACAATCTCTCTTTGGTCCCTATAACTTTTCTGAGAACTCGAACTTGCGAGAGATGGATTCTTTTTTAACCGGGTGTTGAACCGGATATTGAGAGCTCATAACATTGTGGGAGAGAGATTCCTCTTGAGCCGGATTTTAAACTGGAATCCTTCATTTCAAGCCGGAAATGCTATGACGGCCTTTAAATTTTCATCAATATGGCAGTAGCCTCTGAGATCAGGTTATCTTCCCTCCAATGACCCGGGCTTCTTGAATTCACTGAGACTGCCCAATTCCGCCGAGTCATGTCATTGTAGCCCCCGAGACTTAAGACTACTCGAGGAGTTGGCTTGAGACTCTCCATAGTTGACCGTGATATGAGCCGTCATATAGTTGAACAGCGGATTACGGAAATATGTTGAATATCGACGGGTTATAAATGACACTGTCCATTGATTCATCCGATGTAGGCAAGGGCCATAGCTTGATGGTCTCCTTTGCAATTATGAATTCTGCATAAGAATTTGCACAAACGAGAGTAACTGTTCTCGAAGAAAAATAAAAATGTATCACTAGAAATTTGACAGGACGGATTTCACCTGATATGTTTTATCAAGAATTATCAGCCGTAGGGTTACAGCAACGATGACAGAGGTGGTGGCTTAAAACGCGGCACCGGGCGGCTCAGAAAGGATCCTTCGGGTCATATTTGACCATTGGATTTTTTAGGAGGCCTGAGGCCTATCTCTTTATCCATCGAGTCCAGCTCCACACAAGTAGCTGGTGCCTGTTTCTTTCCTCTCCGCGAGTTCCGTCGACGGCGGGTCACCGCAGTGGCGGCTTTAGTGAAGCGACAGCGGCTTTGGCGCTAGGAGGACGGTGACTCAAGGCGGCGTGGTCGCGACAACGAAGAGGCGCCGGCGGCTCAGAGGGCCCTGGCGAGCCCGCAGCGGATGCAATTGGCCGCAGCAGGCTACATCAGTGGGTCATAGAAGATGGAGGCGGCGGCTCAACACCTGCTCCGGCGAGAGCGGCCCAGAATAAGGGCCGGAGTGAGGTTGCAACAGCGGCAACTCATAGAGGCGGGTCAAAAACGCCTACTGCAGGGCCATGTTAAGGTGCCGGCTGTGAAGGCAGAGGCCAGCGACGGAGACTTGAAGCAGCCAGGGGTCGTGGCGTTTTGCGAAGGCAGTGGCGGCTCAAGGGCAGTGCAAGGGCGGCTTGCGGAGCAGCAGCTCTACACGCGTTCGCGACGGCAGGGCAGCGGAGTAGCGGTGGCGCAAGGCCGCGGCCGTGGGGACGAATACCCGCAGCAGGCGGCTTGAGAGTGCTGGATGGCGCCGAGGAAGGGGTGAGGCCGGCGCTCAGCCGAGTCGTAGGAGACTGGCGCAAAGCCCGCGGCCGCGGATGGCGGAGGTGACTGACCACAATGGCTATTAGCGACAACGGGGCCGGCTCAACCGCTCAGGAACAAAACCACGTCCACTGCGACTCGATACGGAAACAACACATCTTCATTTGACTCCTCGGAGGGTAGAGGTTTGCAAAATTGTACATCTCTCCGAGTCGACAGGAACACAAAGTGACTCCGAGGTTGAGAATTCCGTAGTGCAGTTTAGTCAATTCATAGTCAATATTTGTTGGCAGATACGTGAGCACCAAGCTCCACTAGCGATCTGTGATTTGAGATGCGGCCAGTACGACGGTAGCCGGCAGGCGGCTCACTTCAGTGGGTCAGACCACTGGCGGTGGGTTGGTCAGGCGTTGGAACAGCGGAGTCGCGGCCGCACGGCAGTCAGAGGCCCATCTGGCGATGGCAGCTTAGGGACGCAGACAAAAGCAAGATGAGGCAGCACCGGCGAGTTGGAAGCGCAAACCGGCGACAGCGGAGGCGCAGTGGTTCGACGAAGTGAGTCGCAAGAGGAGTCCAAGCCCGGAGACATCCGCTTCCAAGTCGTGGCCGGTTCAATTCGGCCGTGATGGTGACCTGGCGTCAGCGTCTTGGGACCGCACCCATGGAGGTGAGCAGCGGCTGCAAGGCCGTGTGTCAGAAGCGGACAGCCGGTGAGGTGCGGCTACAGCCGCGGAGGGCGGTGACTCGGCGTCATCGGCGACTCAGAGTGCCAGCTAAGAAGCACAGCAGTGAGGGCGGTTCAAACGCGTTGTGGTGACCGCAGTAGTGGAAACAACCGATTTACCACCACCGTCTTTAGCAGAGGAAACAGATCATGGTAACAGAATAGATCATCATAGGCCCTATTTTTCCAATCTTCTAACAGATCTTTCGCTCCGTGTGTAAGCTGATTATACTTTATATCCAGTCTTTCTTGGAATCCATGCATACGCGATAATTGAACTAGTTGAAAGCTTGCTGGAAGAGCTATGAAATCCGGTAGGTTTTTGTTTTTATGTCAGACAGCACTATGAACACTTGGTTCACGGGCATGCACGGGTCATTGGAGGACGAGGCACGGCAGCGTCCGGCCGTAGGAGCGAGCCAGCTGAGGGGATGCGCAAAGGCTAGCAGAGGCGAAGGTGTGGCCGAAGAGGCGGCTTGCAAGGCCGCAACGAGACGGCAACATGACGCGGTAGTCGATGTAGAGGTGAGGCGGCCCAAGGCAGAAGTTTACTCGGTTGACTCTTCCCGAGTCCTCATGGTAGTATCCTTTTTATTTGGTAATACAGGCAAGCCCCGATCTCATCGGGACTTACATATTTTTTGTTGCTGCGATGGTAGACTTTTTGACAGAAGATGACAATAGTGAGCTCAATTTGGTGCACAGACAACTTTGTCAGCACATCTGTTGGAGCAGGTGAACCGGCAGGCGGCTTAACCATGCGCGGGGCAAGCCGGAGGAGGTCAGGACCAGCAAGGCACTCGAGGCCGCGGCGGCTCAAAGCACAGCCGACTCAAGGCGGGGCCCGAAGAGCAATCCTTCTCCAACGAGCAGGCACACGTGAAGCATCGGTTTAATCGGACGAGTCTTTCCGTTTTGGCAACTCGAAAATGACTGAGTAAACCGTAAGACGGCGGGCGCAAATAGATCGTAACCCTAATTCTTCTTTGAATTGAATCTCATGGATTTGTAAAATCTGGACTGATGAACTTGAAGTTGATGCAAACTCTTCCAAACCGGCTTATCCGGAAAATTGCAAAACTTCTCGATCCCTGGGAGAGACCCCTCCAAGAACTCAACACCACCATGCGCGAGCCCCACGGTGGGTGCCAACTGTCATGGAATTGTCATGGCAGATGTCCTAGTGTGAGGACTTAGTCGTGAGGCCAACGCATCTATATGGTAGCCTGAGAGGGGTTGATCGGGATGAGAGACGTGAAGAGAATTAACACACAAGACAAGGGTTTAGACAGCTTCGGGCCCCGAAAAACATCATCCGGTAATAACCCTACATGTTGTTTGTGGCTAGGTCTCATTATCATCACGAGGGAGTCGCCGTATCTCCAACTCTCCTAGTTGTGTCTAGCCTTAACGATTATTCAACCTCTCCCTCTTGGGGTGCCCCGCCCATCCTTATATAAGTTGAAGGGGCGGGTTACATGTAGAGTCCAACTCTGATTAAGACTTAAACTATTTTGACTACGCATCACGGGCTTCTCTCCATGGGCTTCTTAATGTCTTGGGCTTCTTAACGTCTCGGGCTTATTAACCCCAGGGGACTCTGTCTGCCGGGTTATAGCTGTCTGCCGGCTTACCATCTGGCTTACAATCTGACTTATAATCTAGCTTATAATCTGTCCACCAGCATACCATCTGTCTTAACATCTGCCGGCTTATAATCTGATTTAACATCTCCGGCTTATAATCTGACTTAACATCTACCGGCTTATAATCTGACTTAACATCTACCAGCTTATAATCTGACTTAACATCTGTCGGCTTATAATCTGACTTAACATCTACCGGCTTATAATTTGCCGGGTCACCAATGAAACACCGTGTCCTAGCCGGATCATATCTCCGGCCGGGTCATGCCGCGAGGTATATCCCCGACACTTATGGTTGTCTCTTTATTGTATGAAATGCAAACACCGTATAATTGCTTTACGTTATCACTATGCGTTAGCGGTAGTTGTAGAAGCAATAGTTGGCGAGACGACCACGACGCGACGATGGAGATCAAGGTGTCAAGCCGGTGATGATGGAGATCATGATGATGCTTTGGAGATGGAGATCATGACGATGCTTTGGAGATGGAGATCAATTCAGCCTTCCTCCTGATCAAGGGTGAATATGCGTTTCTTTCTATGTCTGCCATTGGCAAGCATTTGAAAGTACTTCATATTATCATCACCTTGCACAAGCGAATCCGCCTTGCAACGTTGGTACCATTTAATCTCTTCCTTGCGTAATAGGCGGGCAATCTGCTCATTTAGATTGCTTTTTTGTTCAATCTCAACAGCAGACAGAAGCCTGACCTCCGCCATTTTATCAAGGTGATCGATTAAGGTAGATAGTCGCAGTTTTTCTTTTTTGTAAATGCCATCAGTATGCTTGGCCCATCTACGAAGGAATCGGCGCAAGGCGCTAATTCGATTGTTCCATCATTGAATGGGTGTGTTACCATGAGGTTGACGTGCCCACACTTTCTTAACAAGGTCATGAAATCCCTCTCTAGTGAGCCATCCCAGTTCAAATTTAAACTGGTGATGGTTAGAACTTGGGATTGGTTGTCCAAAATTGGTTAGCAAAGGAGCGTGATCTGATAAGGCCTCAATACGTTCTAGAGCCCGAACCGATGCTAGGGGATATTTATATTCCCAGTCGGTGGTAACTAGCACTCACTCAATTTTTTTTTCAAATGTTGGCACTAATCGGTTATTGGCCCAGGTATACTAACGACAAGACATCGTGATCTCCCTCAGATCCAGGCTGTCAATAACAGCATTAAAGAGGAAAGGTCACCTAGTATCTAACCGGTCATTGTTTTTTTCCTGCTGGTATCGAAGGATATTAAAATCCCCCCCAATTAACATGGGGTGGGGATTGTCTCGATAGGTATTAACAAGTTCTTTTAGAAATGCAGACTTAAACTCCTCTTGAGCGGCGCCATATACAGCCACCATACTCCAAAGGAAGTTGTCGAACTTGTTTCGAATGTCGAATTTGATATGATAATCCCCCTTTGACGTGGACAATAGTTGCAAGTAAGTAAGTACAGTTATATTCCACCGGACCTCCCGGTCGGCGGCAATACGTGCCATTCGTAATCCAAACCACTTGAAAAGTGGTCGAGAGTACGTGTTGGAAAATCACGTTTGCCCGACTCAGTGATAGCTACAAAGTCCAACGCATGATCCTTTACACAATCGGCAATGTGTTTGTGTTTAGCCAAGTCACCAAGACCTCTGCTATTCCAAAACATGTCTCTCATGCTGTACCATTTTTTTTGTTTAGAGACCTTCGCCTTCTTAGAAGAGCGCCCTCTTTTCTTTGATGTGTTATACTTGTTCTTGCGCACCGACGCGACAAGCTCACAAAGCGTAGTGTCCCATACAATATCGTCAAGGTCTACTTCAGTCGTGTCTTTAACTAAATGAGAGAGAAGCTTGCCTTTGTGATTGGCATCAACATCCTCATCCACCTCATCTGACATGAGAGGGTCAACAAAAGTCGACAATTTAGGAGCAACCGTAAGCCGGTCGAACTCCACTTGTTTAAGAGCCTTAACCGAAAAATCTACCTCTTTCTCATTATGTCCTAGTGACACTCCAAGTCTAGTGATATTTGAAGAAACTTTGGATTTATCAAAAGAAATAAACGATTTGCGACAAGGGGTACCTTCGAAGTCGAGGTTGCAGACAGCCGTCCTACGCATGGCCTTCACCATAGAGTCCTCATCGGTTGCTGCAGAACCGTCAGTCCCGATGTAATGACGCCCATTGCACCTCAGAGGAGAAGGAGAAACATCGGCCGCCGAGCCCATCCCGGCGCCTCTGAGAGGCAGAGTAGTCTGCTGCGGCGATGAAGAAGACATCCCGGCGACCCTGAGAGGCAGAGTAGACTGTTGTGGCGAAGAAGAAGAATATCGTATGGGCTGCTCCTGAACATCCTCGAGTCCGGATGCCGACGCCCCCCTGGGTGATAGAGGAGTAGATGACAGCGCTCGTAGTTGCTCCATGGCCGACTCCTAGCCAGCTCAAACGACCGGGGAGAAGATCACTCCCCGACGAGTCGGAAAAGCAGGTGCTGGCGACGGTGGCGGCAATGTAGCGCTCGCAATCACCCCCGTAGGTGCCACCCCCTCAGGTATGGGCCACGCGTGGCTCCCCTCGTCGATGGGCGGTGCCGACCAGTGAGTTGGAGTCGGCGGCGCCAAAGACAGGGGAGCCGACGTCGTCGGAGGGACAACCTTAGACGAAGTATCCGGCGTCGTCGAAGAAGACCCCTTTAATGACGAAGAAGCAGCCGTGGCAGGAAGACCTCGATGAAGGTTCGATGGTGTGACGACACTGATCATCTGCATGGGCACCACTCCGCCCGTGGTAGGAAGGGCCAAAGGGTTGTTGGGAGATGAAGTGGGTTTGGACCTCTTGGTTTGATTGTTGCTCTTTACTGTATCCTCCCTGTCATGCCCCTTGTCGCCCCCCCAGATTATCTTCGTGCTCCCAGACTCGAGGCACAAAGTCACTATCAACCTGGAAGTCTGATTTTTCCAGACTGTACTGGAACTCATAACCTTTTCTTTGAACCACGACATCGGTAGAGAGAGAGTCAATTGTGCTACTTTTGAAAGCATCAAGGTTCAGCGCCGCTACCTGGATACGAACAATAATTCCTCTCCGACGTAAACAGAGAAGATCGACGTCAAGAGTATTGCCAATCACCGAGCCAACCGCCCACAGACCCAAGAAGTGTTAGAGAGCGTGAGGCACCCCATGCACATGGACCCAAATAGCTCGAAACGGTGTGGTATCTCCTCTGGCTTCCAAGGCTTAAACTCGATAGTGACATTGTGAGACTTGATGAAAACTACAAACCAAGTGACCCTGTATAGAACTTCCGCACTCGGAAAGGACATGAGAAAAGCATCCTGGTCGTGCGGTATGTCCTCCCACATCCACTGCAGTTGGTACTGAACAATCTTAGCAACCTCTGCCTCCACGATACTGGGAGTTATAGAGCCACCAGAAATAGATACCAACACCGTCAGTGAATCTTGTGGTGCAAGATCCTCCCTGCAGACATTGTCGGGCATCTGAAAAAAGGCCATACTTTCAGTTCCATAACCACACAGCATTGCCACCGGCTTCGGCATCTTGAGAGCAGGGCAGCGCCGCAAAGTCATCGGGTGATTAGTCTTGTTGCAAATGAAACAAAACTGTTGTGTCTCGCAGTGATCATTTGTGTGCCCTGCAGACTGGCACTTAGAGCATCACACCCTCTCAGGAATTGTTGCACCATCGGATGCCCCTGAAGGTTGAATCATAGGTGTAGGCTGCTGTTGCATTGGTCCCAGCTGCATATGCGTGTACTGGCCGTGACCCACAACCATCATAGACGAAGGGGCCATGGTAGGCACCTGCACTGGTGGCGACATCATAGGGACTACAGGTGGGGGAGTGGTGAATGGTAGAGCTACTCCCTGGTGCGTCTTCTGACGGCCACCCTTGCTTCCCTTTGGCTTGCGAGGTCGTGCAGCAGCAGGGCCTCCGGTGGTAGCAGAGTTGTGTGGCGGCCTGGCGTTGAAGCTGGGTGCCATCTGCACCCCGGCGGGAGCACCATGATGCTGCACATAAGCGTTCATGGCTGGTTGAAAAGCTGCAGGCTACTGATGTTGCTGCGTGAAGCCAGTCGTTGGTTGAAGAAGATACGGCGGCTGCGGCACGAACTGACCTGAGGTCCCAAAAAACTGCTGCTGGAACGGCGCCTAATACACAGTGGACTGCTGCACCGGCTGCGGATGCACCGGCGGGTGCTGCACCGGCGCGAAAGTTCCCGGCGGCGCATAGGGTTGCGCGACCTACACTGGCTGGTAAACCACCGGCGCGAAGCCAAGAGCGCCTCCCAACAGCGAAGCATTTGGTTGAGAGGAGCTTGAAGATGGATTAGACTCGTGGCCGGTGAAGGTGCTCGACGACGTGGGTGGGTTGGCGCGCATCATTGCTGGGGAGTGGACGACAGCCACGAAGGAATGGTTGAATCTAGGATTGGCTGCCTGCTCTGCCCGGTTCCACAAGTGTCGAAGCCAACGGTTGAGATTGACCATCCGGAGCCGATGTCCAGGATTCGTCTGATAACATGTCAGACCTGAAAAAACCGCAGATGACGGATCAAGATTTCGAACTATGATCGCTTTAGCGCCCCGCCCTGCCTGACCCAAAGAAAGCGTCGGCAAACAGAATTCCGGTGAGGCCTCCCCATCTCCGAGACACACATGCGGCAAGATATCACCGAGAGTTATTGGCGGCGATGCCCGAGGAGGCGGGATCGGGCCGATCCAAGGCTTGATCAGCGGTCTTGACCGAACGGGCACCCCGGAGACGCCGCGGGCGGCCGCGGCAAGTATCATCGGTGACACCTTCGATCCTGGCACATCCACAATAGCATCCGACGTAGAGGCCACCGCGATCTTGTCAGACCTGCAAACACGAGAAACCTCACCTGTCCGTCGAGACGACGGTCTCTCCCACAAACTAGATGCCGGTGTAGGGTAACCAATGTGCGCCCAGAACTCAGCCGCCAGTTCCTCGTCCGTCTTCCTCCGACGAACAACCGAAGACTACAGAGTAGAGGCTTCGATGGAGGACTCTTGAATTGCATGCACCACCTCCTCTGCATGGATAGAAACTAGGCAAGAGAACCAAGATCCGGAATCCGCCGGCGGCGTCGGCGACCAGCACAGCGCCAGCGTGAGCCATCGCCTAGAGGTGAGCCGCATGGCTCAGTGTACAAAGAACATTCCTTTTTCGATTGTACAAAGCAGCGCACACCCGAGCCCAAGATTGTATAAACCTGGACTTGTTCCCCTTGTTTGTCGCATCAATGACCATATTGCTGCTGACCTCACAAAGATAGAAGTTAGTGTAACGTTGTCTCTTCATTTTCCATAGTCTTTCCTCACAAGTTATGTCATCAATAACTACAATACTGATGCAAGATATATGGATATTAGTTTGTGTTGGAAATATGCCCTAGAGGCAATAATAAATTGGTTATTATTATATTTCCTTGTTCATGATAATCGTTTATTATCCATGCTAGAATTGTATTGATAGGAAACTCAGATACATGTGTGGATACATAGACAACACCATGTCCCTAGTAAGCCTCTAGTTGACTAGCTCGTTGATCAATAGATGGTTATAGTTTCCTGACCATGGACATTGGATGTCATTGATAACGGGATCACATCATTAGGAGAATGATGTGATGGACAAGACCCAATCCTAAGCATAGCACTAGATCGTGTAGTTCGTATGCTAAAGCTTTTCTAATGTCAAGTATCATTTCCTTAGACCATGAGATTGTGCAACTCCCGGATACAGTAGGAGTGCTTTGGGTGTGCCAAACGTCACAACGTAACTGGGTGGCTATAAAGGTACACTACGGGTATCTCCAAAAGTGTCTGTTGGGTTGGCACGAATCGAGACTGGGATTTGTCACTCCGTGTGACGGAGAGGTATCTCTGGGCCCACTCGGTAGGACATCATCATAATGTGCACAATGTGATCAAGGAGTTGATCACAGGATGATGTGTTACGGAACGAGTAAAGAGACTTGCCGGTAACGAGATTGAACAAGGTATCGGGATACCGACGATCGAATCTCGGGCAAGTATCGTACCGATAGACAAAGGGAATTATATACAGGATTGATTAAGTCCTTGACATCGTGGTTCATCCGATGAGATCATCGTGGAACATGTGGGAGCCAACATGGATATCCAGATCCCGCTGTTGGTTATTGACCGGAGAACGTCTCGGTCATGTCTGCATGTCTCCCGAACCCGTAGGGTCTACACACTTAAGGTTCGATGATGCTAGGGTTATAAAGGAAGTTCGTATGTGGTTACCGAATGTTGTTCGGAGTCCCAGATGAGATCCCGGACGTCACGAGGAGTTCCGGAATGGTCCGGAGGTAAAGATTTATATATAGAAAATCCTGTTTCGGCGATCGGGACAAGTTTCGGGGTCATCGGTACATTGTACCGGGACCACCGGAAGGGTCCCGGGGGTCCACCGGGTGGGGCCACCTGCCCCGGGGGGGGCACATGGGCTGTAGGGGGTGCGCCTTGGCCTACATGGGCCAAGGGCACCAGCCCCAAGAGGCCCATGCGCCTAGGGTTTGAAGAAAGGAAGAGTCCCACAAGGGGAAGGCACCCCTAGGTGCCTTGGGGGGGAGGGAAACCTCCCTTGGCCGCCGCCCCCCCTAGGAGATTGGATCTCCTAGGGCCGGCGCCCCCCCCCTTGGGCTCCCTATATATAGTGGGGAAGGAGGGCCTCTCAACACACACCTTTGCTTTTGGTGCAGCCCTTCCCCTCTCCCAAGTCCTTCTCCTCTCCCGTGGTGCTTGGCGAAGCCCTGCAGGATTGCCACGCTCCTCCACCACCACCACGCCGTTGTGCTGCTGCTGGATGGAGTCTTCCTCAACCTCTCCCTCTCTCCTTGCTGGATCAACGCATGGGAGACGTCACCGGGCTGTACGTGTGTTGAACGCGGAGGTGCCGTCCGTTCGGCACTAGGATCATCGGTGATTTGGATCACGACGAGTACGACTCCATCAACCCCGTTCTCTTGAACGCTTCCGCTTAGCGATCTACAAGGGTATGTAGATGCACTCTCCTTCCCCTCATTGCTGGTTTCTCCATAGATAGATCTTGGTGATACGTAGGAAAATTTTGAATTTCTGCTACGTTCCCCAACAGTGGCATCATGAGCTAGGTCTATGCTTAGTTTCTATGCACGAGTAGAACACAAAGTAGTTGTGGGCGTTGATTTTGTTCAATATGCTTACCGTTACTAGTCCAATCTTGATTCGGCGGCATTGTGGGATGAAGCGGCCCGGACCAACCTTACACGTACGCTTACGTGAGACCGGTTCCACCGACTGACATGCACTAGTTGCATAAGGTGGCTAGCGGGTGTCTGTCTCTCCCACTTTAGTCGGATCGGATTTGATGAAAAGGGTCCTTATGAAGGGTAAATAGTAATTGGCATATCACGTTGTGGTTTTTGCGTAGGTAAGAAACGTTCTTGCTAGAAACCCATAGCAGCCACGTAAAACATGCAAACAACTATTAGAGGACGTCTAACTTGTTTTTGCAGGGTATGCTATGTGATGTGATATGGCCAAAGGATGTGATGAATGATATATGTGATGTATGAGATGATCATGTTCTTGTAATAGGAATCACGACTTGCATGTCGATGAGTATGACAACCGGCAGGAGCCATAGGAGTTGTCTTTATTTATTTATGACCTGTGTGTCAACATAAACGTCATGTAATTACTTTACTTTATTGCTAACTGTTAGCCATAGTAGTAGAATTAATAGTTGGCGAGACAACTTCATGAAGACACGATGATGGAGATCATGATGATGGAGATCATGGTGTCATGCCGGTGACGATGATGATCATGGAGCTCCGAAGATGGAGATCAAGAGGAGCAAAGTGATGATGGCCATATCATGTCACTATTTGATTGCATGTGATGTTTATCATGTTTTTACATCTTGTTTACTTAGAACGACGGTAGTAAATAAGATGATCCCTCATGATAATTTCAAGAAAGTGTTCCCCCTAACTGTGCACCGTTGCGAAAGTTCGTCGTTTCGAAGCACCACGTGATGATCGGGTGTGATAGATTCTTACTTCGAATACAACGGGTGTTGACGAGCCTAGCATGTACAGACATGGCCTCGGAACACATGCAAAACACTTAGGTTGACTTGACGAGCCTAGCATGTACAGACATGGCCTCGGAACACAAGAGACCGAAAGGTCGAGCATGAGTCATATGGTAGATACGATCGACATGAAGATGTTCACCGATGTTGACTAGTCCGTCTCATGTGATGACCGGACACGGCCTAGTTGACTCGGATCATGTAATCACTTGGATGACTAGAGGGATGCCTATCTGAGTGGGAGTTCATAAGATGAACCTAATTATCCTGAACATAGTCAAAAGATCTTCGCAAATTATGTCGTAGCTCGCGCTTCAGTTCTACTGTTTAGACATGTTCCTAGAGAAAATTTAGTTGAAAGTAGATAGTAGCAATTATGAGGACTAGGTCCATAAACTGAGGATTGTCCTCATTGCTTCTTAGAAGGCTTATGTCCTTAATGCACCGCTCAGTGTGCTGAACCTCGAACGTTGTCTGTGGATGTTGTGAACATCTGACATACACATTTTGATAACTACATGATAGTTTAGTTAAACGGTTTAGAGTTGAGGCACCGAAGACGGTTTTGAAACGTCACGAAACATATGAGATGTTTCGAGGGCTGAAATTGGAATTTCAGGCTCGGGCCACGTCAAGAGGTATAAGACCTTCGATGATTCTCTTAGCCCACAAACTAAGGGAGAAAAGCTCAATCGTTGAGCTTGTGCTCAGATTGTCTGAGTACAACAATCATTTGAATCGAGTGGGAGTTGATCTTCCAGATAAGATAGTGATGTTTCTCCAAAGTCATTGCCACCAAGCTGCTAGAGCTTCGTGATGAACTATAATATATCAGGGACATATATGATGATCCTTGAGATATTCGCGATGTTTGACACCAAAGTAGAAATCAAGAAGGAGCATCAATTGTTGATGGTTGGTGAAACCACTAGTTTCAAGAAGGGCAAGGGCAAGAAGGGATACTTCATGAAATGGCAATTCAGCTGCTGCTCTAGTGAAGAAACCCAAGGTTGAACCCAAACCCGAGACTAAGTGCTTCTGTAATAAGGGGAATAGCCACTGGAGCAGAATTACCCTAGATACTTGGTAGATCAGAAGGCTGGCAAGGTCGATAGAAGTATATTGGATATACATTGTGTTGATGTGTACTTTACTAGTACTCCTAGTAGCACCAGGGTATTAGATACCGGTTCGGTTGCTAAGTGTTAGTAACTCGAAATAAAAGTTACGGAATAAACAGAGACTAGCTAAAGGTGAGATGACGATATGTGTTGGAAGTATTTCCAAGGTTGATCAAATATCGTCCGCTCCCTCTACCATCGAGATTGGTGTTTGCATTGAGCATAGACATGATTGGATTATGTCTATCGCAATACGGTTATTCATTTAAGGAGAATAATGTTTACTCTGTTTATTTGAATAATACCTTCAATGGTCTTACACCTAAAATGAATGGTTTATTGAATCTCGATCGTAGTGATACACATGTTGATGCCAAAAGATACAAGATAGTAATGATAGTACCACCTACTTGTGACACTGCCACTTAAGTCATATCGGTATAGAACGCATGAAGAAGCTCCATGTTGATGGATCTTTGGACTCACTCATTTTTGAAAGGATTGAGACATGCGAACCATGTTTGTTGGTAGATATGCATGAAGAAACTCTATACAGATGGACCGTTTGGACTCACTTGATTTTGAATCACTTGAGACATGCAAATCATACCACATGGGCAAGATGACTGAAAGCCTCGTTTTCAGTAAAATGGAACTAGAAAGCAACTTGTTGGAAGTAATACATTTTGATGTGTGCAATCCAATGAGTGCTGAGGCGTGTAGTGGATATCGTTATGTTCTTACTTCATAGATGATTTGAGTAGATATTGAGTATATTTACTTGATGAATCACGAGTCTGGATTATTGAAAGGTTCAAGTAATTTTAGGGTGAAGTTGAAAGATCATTGTGACAAGAGGATAAAATGTCTATGATATGATCATAGAGATGAATATCTGAATTACGAGTTTGGCACAGAATTAAGACATTGTGGAAGTTGTTTCACAACCAATACAGCCAGGAACACCATGGTGTGATGGTGTGTCCGTACATCATAACTGCACCCTATCGGATATGATGCATACCATGATGTCTCTTATCGAATTACCACGATAGTTTATGGGTTAGGCATTAGAGACAACCACATTCACTTTAAATGGGGCACCACGTAATTCCGATGAGATGACACCTTATGAACTATGGTTTAGAGAAACCTAAGCTGTCATTTCTTAAAAGTTTGGGGCTGCAACGCTTATGTAAAAAAGTTTCAGGCTGATAAGCTCGAACCCAAAGCAGATAAATGCATCTTCATAGGACACCCAAAACAGTTGGGTATACCTCCTGTCTCAGATCCGAAAGCAATAAGGGATTGTTTCTAGAATCGGGTCCTTTCTCGAGGAAAAGTTTCTCTCGAAAGAATTGAGTGGGAGGATGGTGGAGGCTTGATGAGGTTATTGAACCGTCTCTTCAACTAGTGTGTGGAAGGGCACAGGAAGTTGTTCCTGTGGCACCTACACCAATTTAAGTGGAAGCTTATGATAGTGATCATGAAACTTCAGATCAAGTCACTACCAAACCTCGTGGGATGACAAGGATGCGTACTACTTCAGAGTGGTACGTAATCCTGTCTTGGAAGTCATGTTGCTAGACAACAATGAACCTACGAGCTATGGAGAAGCGATGGTGGGCCCAGATTCCGATAAATGGCTCGAGGCCATAAAATCCGAGAGAGGATCCATGTATGAAAACAAAGTGTAGACTTTGGAAGAACTGCTTGATGGTCGTAGGGCTGTTGGGTGCAGATGGAATTTAAAAGGAAGACGGACAATGATGGTAAATGTCACCATTAAGAAAGCTCGACTTGTCGTTAAGATGTTTCCCGACAAGTTCAAGGAGTTGACTACGATGAGACTTTCTAACCCGTAGCGATGCTAAGAGTCTGTTGGAATTATGTTAGCGATTACTGCATTATTTATGAAATCTTGCAGATAGGATGTCAAAACATTGTTTCCTCGATGATTTTTCTTGAGGAAAGGTTGTATGTGATACAACCAGAAGGTTTTGTCAATCCTGAAAGATGCTAATAAGTATGCAAAGCTCCAGCAATCCTTCTGAGGACTGGAGTAAGCATCTCGGAGTTGGAATGTATGCTTTGATGAGATGATCAAAGATTTTGGGTGTATACAAAGTTTATGAGAAACTTGTATTTCCAAAGAAGTGAGTGGGAGCACTATAGAATTTCTGATGAATATATGTTGTTGACATATTGTTGATCAGAAATGACGTAGAATTTTTGGAAAGCGTATAGGGTTATTTGGAAAATGTTTTTCAATGTAAAACCTGGATTAGGCTACTTGAGTATTGAGCATTAAGATCTATAAGAATAGATCAAAACGCTTAATAGTACTTTCAAATGAATACAAACCGTGACAAGATTTTGAAGGAGTTCAAAATGGATCGGCCAAGAAGGAGTTCTTGGCTGTGTTATAAGGTGTGAACATTGAGTAAGACTCGAAACCTGACCACGGCAGAATAGATAGAAAGGACGAAGGTCGTCCCCTATGCTTAAGACGTAGGCTCTACAGTATGCTATGTTGTGTACCGCACCTGAAGTGTGCCTTGCCATGAGTCAGTCAAGGGGTACAAGAGTGATCCAAGAATGGATCACAAGACAGCGGTCAAAGTTATCCTTAGTAACTAGTGGACTAAGGAATTTTCTCGATTATGGAGGTGGTAAAAGAGTTCGTCGTAAAGGGTTACGCCGATGCAAACTTTGACACTAATCCAGATTATTCTGAGTAGTAAACTGGATTCATATAGTAGAACAGTTATTTGGAATAGCTCCAAATAGAGCGTGGTAGCTGCATCTAGGAGATGACATAGAGATTTGTAAAGCACACACGGATCTGAAAGGTTCAGACCCGTTGACTATAACCTCTCTCACAAGCATAACATGATCAAACCCAAAACTCATCGAGTGTTAATCACATGGTAAATGTGAACTAGATTATTGACTCTAGTAAACTCTTTGGGTGTTAGTCACATGGGGATGTGACCTTGAGTGTTAATCACATAGCGATGTGAACTAGATTATTGACTCTAGTGCAAGTGGGAGACTGTTGGAAATATGCCCTAGAGGCAATAATAAATTGGTTATTATTATATTTCCTTGTTCATGATAATCGTTTATTATCCATGCTAGAATTGTATTGATAGGAAACTCAGATACATGTGTGGATACATAGACAACACCATGTCCCTAGTAAGCCTCTAGTTGACTAGCTCGTTGATCAATAGATGGTTACGGTTTCCTGACCATGGACATTGGATGTCGTTGATAACGGGATCACATCATTAGGAGAATGATGTGATGGACAAGACCCAATCCTAAGCATAGCACTAGATCGTGTAGTTCGTATGCTAAAGCTTTTCTAATGTCAAGTATCATTCCTTAGACCATGAGATTGTGCAACTCCCGGATACCGTAGGAGTGCTTTGGGTGTGCCAAACGTCACAACGTAACTGGGTGGCTATAAAGGTACACTATGGGTATCTCCAAAAGTGTCTGTTGGGTTGGCACGAATCGAGACTGGGATTTGTCACTCCGTGTGACGGAGAGGTATCTCTGGGCCCACTCGGTAGGACATCATCATAATGTGCACAATGTGATCAAGGAGTTGATCACGGGATGATGTGTTACCGAACGAGTAAAGAGACTTGCCGG
The DNA here is from genome assembly GCF_018294505.1 of Triticum aestivum. Taxonomy (NCBI): domain Eukaryota; kingdom Viridiplantae; phylum Streptophyta; class Magnoliopsida; order Poales; family Poaceae; genus Triticum; species Triticum aestivum. Next base: position 652,350,830 of record NC_057812.1, on the reverse strand, counting down.
TAACGAGATTGAACAAGGTATCGGGATACCGACGATCGAATCTCGGGCAAGTATCGTACCGATAGACAAAGGGAATTGTATACGGGATTGATTAAGTCCTTGACATCGTGGTTCATCCGATGAGATCATCGTGGAACATGTGGGAGCCAACATGGGTATCCAGATCCCGCTGTTGGTTATTGACCGGAGAACGTCTCGGTCATGTCTGCATGTCTCCCGAACCCGTAGGGTCTACACACTTAAGGTTCGATGACGCTAGGGTTATAAAGGAAGTTTGTATGTGGTTACCGAATGTTGTTCGGAGTCCCGGATAAGATCCCGGACGTCACTAGGAGTTCCGGAATGGTCCGGAGGTAAAGATTTATATATAGGAAATCCTGTTTCGGCGATCGGGACAAGTTTTGGGGTCATCGTTATTGTACCGGGACCACCGGAAGGGTCCCGGGGGTCCACCGGGTGGGGCCACGTGCCGCACATGGGCTGTAGGGGGTGCGCCTTGGCCTACATGGGCCAAGGGCACCAGCCCCAAGAGGCCCATGCGCCTAGGGTTTCAAGAAAGGAAGAGTCCCACAAGGGGAAGGCACCCCTAGGTGCCTTGGGGGGGAGGGAAACCTCCCTTGGCCGCCGCCCCCCTAGGAGATTGGATCTCCTAGGGCCGGCGCCCCCCCCCCTTGGGCTCCCTATATATAGTGGGGAAGGAGGGCCTCTCAACACACACCTTTGCTTTTGGTGCAGCCCTTCCCCTCTCCCAAGTCCTTCTCCTCTCCCGTGGTGCTTGGCGAAGCCCTGCAGGATTGCCACGCTCCTCAACCACCACCACGCCGTTGTGTTGCTGCTGGATGGAGTCTTCCTCAACCTCTCCCTCTCTCCTTGCTGGATCAAGGCATGGGAGACGTCACCGGGCTGTACGTGTGTTGAACGCGGAGGTGCCGTCCGTTCGGCACTAGGATTATCGGTGATTTGGATCACGACGAGTACGACTCCATCAACCCCGTTCTCTTGAACGCTTCCGCTTCGCGATCTACAAGGGTATGTAGATGCACTCTCCTTCCCCTCGTTGCTGCTTTCTCCATAGATAGATCTTGGTGATACGTAGGAAAATTTTGAATTTGTGCTACGTTCCCCAATAGTTTGATCGCCCAATATGAGTAAAAAATAATAATACTTGCATTTGTCTGCATTTCATTTACTTGCTCAAAATAGATTTCAACAAACCCATACCTTCTCCTACATATTCTATAACAAATTCTCCTTTCTTTATTTCGTCCTCGGCTATCAATCCAAAGCCACATTTCTCTGTCTAGAATAATATAGCAGTCTTTTAGGGAATTGTTGGCAAGTGAAAAAAATACATTCCAATTAAAAGGTTTTATGAAACAATTAAAAATATACACCACTTCACATGAAATCTAGAGAACCGTCATTAAATAATAATGTTTGGCTATATGACAAAAAACATCAAACATGAAACAACTTGCTTAGATTCTCTGTGGACTTATCAACACATAAGAGCAAACTTTCCTCCTCGCATTTATTTTTTTCCAATTGTGAAGTATTCAATGTTGAAGTATTGCTTGTATTGTCCATGAAGAATGAAGATACTGGCTCACAAGATAAAGGATTTGCGATGGTTTAAGGTACAGGATATTGCGCACAAAACGTGACTATAGGTTGGATATTTTGCTAACATGCAGATTAATTTAAGGGCCAGCTCAAATATGAAGTACAGAGATAAGTAATGGTGTTCCTAAGATATCTCTGAATTATATATAGTTCCAGATAGATTCGGCATGCATGTATAGGATATAGCCAAATATGATAGGTCAAGAACATTTTCCTCTGTTTGTATCCGATAAGGTGTTCCTAAACACAAATTAGGCCGCATACGGACCTAGAACCAGCCGAGGAATCTGAAAAGAACTAGCCATATGTTGTGGAAGGCGCTGGTCGGTGATGATCTAGTTAATTAGGCCAGCACAACTACAATCTCCCGACATGAAACAACACATGCATACACAAGAAAAGAAAAAAAAATCTCTTTGTGTATATTCCTTCTCTCCTTCGCTAGATTCATACAGAGGAGAGCGCGCTGTCCCCCATGGAGATGTTAGCACAATATTGCTGTCGTGAGTCCGCCCACCATGGAAGACTTCCACCACCGTTTGGGTTTATCCGGCTTCGGTCTCGACTCTCGACCAATTGATTGTACTTTGGTGGCTAGCTGCTCATGCGTCATGACCACGTCACTCGTACTGCAGCTCTGCTTTAGTTGACCATGCCGCTTAGCTGCTTCCTCGACGCTGGCGTTGCACGCCATGCCATTGCCCAACTCCACGAAATGTTGGCAAGAGGGGCTTCATCGTCGATGATGGCAGTAGCAGAGAGGATTTTCCCAGATGATCTTGACAAAACTTGTATGTTACTTATGCTTCCTTTTCATACTAAGAACGTATTTATTTACCTGTGCTAGACCCGTAGCAACGCACGGGCGTTTTATTAGTACTTCCTCCGTCCCAAAATAAGTGACTCAACTTTGTATAAGATTTATTATAAAATTAATGCAAAGTTGAGTCACTTATTTTGGGACGGAGGGTGTATATAATAAAGATTCCTACTTTTATGTTCTTTTTGGGTTGATTTTTAAAGGGGTCTAGTGAAAATGGGACATGTACTGTTTAGCCCAATATACTAATGACGGCCCATTAGCCTCCCCCGTCCCTGTAGGTTTAAATCTCCTCCCCCGCCCCCCTAGGTTTCATCACCCCTGCTCCGCGTTTGACGGCGCTGCCGCCGCCATGTCCACACCGGTGGATCGAGCTCGCCAGTGGGAGGACGGACGCAAATCAACTCGGATCAGGTACGCAGAGTAGACATCGCCATGAATCGTTGCGACCTTCCTCTCCCTTCTTCACACGATCCCCTGAGACCACTTCTCCATCTCTGTGTGCAGGTCATCCTCTTCTCCTCCCAGCAGCAGCGAGACGGCGGCCGAGAGACTCACCGACGACCTCCTAGTCGAGATACTCTCGCGCGTGCCCGCCAGGTCGCTTTGCCGCTTCAAGTGCGTCTCCAAGCACTGGCTCGGCCTCATCAACGACCGCACCTACCGCCGGAAACTCCCCCGGACCCTGACCGGCTTCTTGTTCAGGGGCACCACGGAGGAGCAATTGGTACATCCAGTTCTTCATTTCACCAATTTATCCGGGAACCGCAGTCGCACCAATCTCACCTTCCTGCCCTACGGCCGGAACGCCTTTCTTTTGGACTGCTGCAATGGCCTCCTTCTCTACGGCGTATCTGCCCATGGTGGCAAGCGCCATTACGTCGTGTGCAATCCTGCCACGGAGGAATGGACTGAGTTGCCGCATTGCGACCATGCCGGCTGGGTGGGTATTGTGCACTTAGGTTTTGATCCAGCCGTGTCCCCCCACTTCCATGTGTTTTTATTGACGGACGAACTAAATGGATTTCGTCTCCCGGGAGTGGACGTCTGTTCATATGTCTATTCATCGGAAACCGGCAGGTGGGTTCATAAGGAGAAGAAATGGTACTGGGATATTGATCTCGTTCTTGTTCACTCAGCTGCATATCTTAATGGTAGTCTGCATTTTTTCGTTGATGTCAATCACTCTACCCTGTGTCTAGCTGCCGACAAGGAGGCGGGAACAATGATATACTCTCGTGTTCCTTCTCTGAATGATGGTTTTATGCAGCAGTCACAGGGCTGCTTGTATTATGCTGGTTTTGAAACAGATGACAATGATGATCATGTTGTTCGATTACTAGTTTATGTTCTCGAAGACTATAATAGTAAAGAATGGATACTGAAGCATAGCATTGAACGTTCACATCTATTTGGAGGGCGACATGATGTAGACATTGAGGAGGACTTTTGTTGGATTGCAATTCATCCGGAATGTAACTTGATCTTCTTCACCTTGGGCTGGAATAGAACGTTCATGTTCTATGATATGGACCGTCGGCAACTCAAAGTGATATGCAATCTTGAAAATGGCAATCCACCATATCTGCCATATGTGCCGCTGTATGAAGAGTTACAATCGTTACACAAGTGATGTCAATTATTCGTGTTATATTGCCTATGGAGCATCGCATTTGGTACGTCTGCTTGCATTTGGTTTGGTCTGTGATTGAAAGTTCTGATGTTTTATATGCTTGTAAGTTTGGAGCAATGGTGATTCGTTCTGGGGGCATTGTGGCTGATTTCTCTCAGATGGCTTATTCAAATGTTCAATGTATTTTCTGTTGTATGTGCTTATTTGTTATACTTTGGCTGATTACATTGTCACTTCTTTTGGTGCTATTAACTTGTCTGATTCAAATAGGTTATGTTGTTAGCATAACATCACAGCCACAATGCTGTTGTTTATCAAATAGGAAATATTGTGGATCATAACGTTCATCCTGTTGGTAGACAACTTTTAACACAAAACTGCTCCAGAAAACTAGGAAGTCATCGTCTTTGTGTTTGTGGATTTTGTTCATGTAGGTAGGTTTAAAGAGTTTAAAGTAAGCGATGTCGCCACAGTGCACTTCCCATGTCAGTCTTACTATAATGGTCCACATAAACTCCAGTCCAGAACTCTGATGTGTTAAATAAGAGAGGTAATTCAACTTATTGCTGTGGCATTTGCGTACTGGGATGATGTTAATCTTCCAGGACATTCGTGCTGAGAAGGTCATCATGGAAATTGATTGCCTTGAGCTGGAAAACCTTTGGAAAACTAGGTGCTGCTATCTTACATGTTCTTATGCAAATTTAGCAGCTTAGTAGGGTGTGCCTGCTTGAATCTCGTCCTCTCTCTGACTGGAGTGCCCTGATGCCTTCATGCTTTTAAGTTTGGAGCAATGTTGGTTCATTCCGCGGGGATTGTCGCTGATTTCCCTGAGACTAATTATTCAAAATATGTGCCTCATGTGTGAATGCAATCCAGCCACAAGGAATTGGGTCGTGGTGCTGGCCTTCGGCTAGGCCACCTGTCGATTTGGGCTTCAACCCGGCAGAATCATTGCATTGCATTTCCATGTATTTAAGTTGGTACCACGACATTGACGAGCGCTCGGGGGCGGGGGGAGGCAGAATGCCAGTGTATCTGTCTCAAACCAGACAATGGCCATTGGTCATACATTTGTGTGGTTGCAGTGGATGCGAAGGGGGAAACATGGATGAAATCCGGTGTCTCTAGTGGTTTGGTTGATGGTTTTACTTAGAGGACATATGGTCATGTTGGAGCTGGGAGTGTAGTGTCACGCGGTTTGGTGGCACTCTTTCTAGGGCCATTGCATGGTTTGATGTTGGTTGCACCCCTTCGGCCCTAATCATCGAAGCTCTGCCCCGAGGAGCTGGCAGGATTCTATGCCGGAACTCCTAATCCGTCCCAGCAAACGAACTTGAGACATGCCGAAGCCTGGAAAACTGACTGGAAGAAAAAGTGCGACCATCCGTCTGAGCGTCGCCCTGCGGGAACTAAAACCATAACATATCTACTAGCCAGAGCCAAGGCCACCAGGATCCCCCCCCCCCCCCATCGCCATCGACCACCAGTGCGGCAGCCAAAGTGGAGACATATCCATAGGCTTCCGGCTGAGGCGAGGGAAGAAGGTTTTGCCCTAATCGTCTTGCGAGAGGGAAAGGAAAACTAAAATTGTTCTTGTTTCATCATAAACCCATTGCTATAGCTCATCTCATGGCATAATGCATTTTTGATCAGGACTTTTATTCCTGGGGCACAAGGGAGATTGACAAGAAGAATTTTTCTTGGAATTATCAAGAGAACTTAGAAGGTTTTTTTTACCTGTGTTAGATCATTGTTCAGCCCATTCGACGACCAGAGTGATGAATTGTCGAGAGAGCTTCATTGTTCAGCCCATTCGACGACCCATTGACGGCCCGCTAGCAAGAAAACCGAAGCCCCGAGCCCGTCATAGTCGTAGGCTTCAATCCCCTTCCTCCTCGCTCGACGGCACCACTGGCGCCATCTTCCGCCGCCATGTCCATGCCGGCGGATCGTTCTCGCCCCGCGGGAGTAAGTCCAGTGTTGGAAATGAACCAAACCTAGTAGCGTACTAGTATGATACAGCAGTAAATTAGGAGTAGTATAGCTATTAGCCGTGTCCTGTCCTGGTAGCACAAGTTGTAATCACTAATCATCTCGTCTAGGTTATGTCATCCGAGTATATCATGAAGTCCTTTGTCAAGTGGCGTTGGGCCTGCTCCCAAGTGTGTATATAAAGTACATAAGAGCTGCAGTTTTCTATGTATAGAACCTGTGGATTTGCGAAGAAGTAAATGAAAAAGAAGGGTGCGCCACGTGCCCTTGGCAAAGTTTTTCGTGCGCGTGTGTTCTGCTACTTTGACGTGATCTTTCGTGAGGGTGAAAACCAACACGTGTTTCAAGTCGTATCCAGTACGCAGAGCAGCAGTATAAACCATCGCCAACTCCTTCACCGATCCCCTGGCCTGACCTCTTCTCTTTGTTTGTGCATATCTTCCTCTCTTCCCCACGGGGGCATGACGGCAGAGGGACTCTCCGACGACCTGCTTGTTGAGATACTCTCGCGCGTCCCTGTGAGGTCGGTGTACCGCTTCAAGTGCGTCTCCAAGCACTGGCTCAGCCTCGTCGACAACCCCGATAACCGCAGGAAGCTCCCTCAAACTCTAGCTAGCTTCTTCTACACTAGGAGCGACAAAGGGGATTTGTCTCTAGAAATAGAAGTTTGCTTCGCCAGTGTCTTGGGGAAAGCTGCCCTCCGATCGACACCTCTTTCACCTTTATTCCCAACCACGGGCGCATCGATCTATTGGACTGCTGCAATGGCCTCCTCCTCTGTCGCTGTTGCATGTCTCCGCTCTGGGTGATGAGTTCTGTTACATCGTGTGCAACCCTCTCACAGAGGAGTGGGTTTTGTTGCCCGATCGCATCTATGTTAGCAAGGTGGGCATAGTGTGTCTGTGTTTCGATCCGGCCGTGTCTTCCCACTTCTACTCGCTCCGTTCCTAAATGTAAGTCTTTTTAGAGATTCCACTACAAACTACATACAGATGTATATAGACATATTCTAGAGTGTAGGTTCACTTATTTTGCTCCGTATGTAGTCCATAGTGAAATCTCTAAAAAGACTTATATTTAGGAACGGAGGGAGTATGTGTTTGTGTTGCTAGAGGATGTTGACTTTAATTTCTACCTTGGTAGAGCGGAGGTGTATTCGTTAGAAACCAGGAGATGGGATCATAAGGAAGACAGATGGGGTGAAAATATGGAGCTTCTTACTCCTTGGTCGGCTGATGTCTTCCTCAACGGCTGGTTGCATTTTCAAGCCTATGGCAAAAGGTCATCTCATTGTCTAGGTGTGGAGGACATGGAGGGGGAAACATGAGCGAATATCGGTATCCCTGGTCATCTATATGATGGTTTTATTCAGCAGTCATAGGGTCGCCTGCATTATGCCAATTTTGAGAAAAACCACCATTGTGATGTGGTTCGACTAGTTGTCTATGTTCTCAAGGACTATGACAGCAAAGAATGGATATTGAAGCATAGTGCTGAAATTTCATACTTATTTGGAGGGACAAATGTTACTGATTCCGATCAGTTTGCTATCCATCCGGTTGATTCCCATAGGATTGCATTTCATCCGGAATGTAACTTGATCTTCACTGTGAGGTCAGCTTCCACATTAATGTGCTACGATACGATATGGATCATCCACAAGTCAAAGTGGTCTGCCATATGCGCCTTGGTATGCTAATCTTTTGGCCACGTCTCCCATATGTGCCATTGTATGCAGATTTATCACCGCACACATGATCTCAATATGAAATTGTTGTTGTCTTTATAAGAAATGGGTCTCTTATAGGAATGGATTGTTCATGCACTACTGAAAAATTCGTATACGCCGGGTGTCAGGGTCTTCGCTGAGAGCCAAACCACGGACACTCGGCAAAGTAAGAGACGCCGAGTGTGACTCTCAGCAAAGGGAGCATCTTGGCAAACACATGTTAATGCCGAGAGTAGGCCTCGGCAAAAAGGCAACCCTCGGCAAAGGAACTATTTGCCGAGGGCTAAGTGGCCACCACACGGCAAAGTTTTGCCACGTGGCACATCCGGCGGCGAATAACGGCACGTTCATGGTTGCAACTCTTTGCCGAGAGTGGCTCTCGGCAAAGATTTAGTCCCACCTCGCCTACCGACAAGCATAAAGACCTGTTTAAATAGTTCAATAGTCCAATCGCATTAAGCATCAGTCCTCATTAATAAGAATACGTATTATCACTATGAATCTTCATGTTCCGGACAAAGAAAATTCATATTGATAGTCTGTATTCTAAAGAATGGATGTTGGTGTTTTTCATAACTTTATGATCAAAGCACACCTTTACCGAGAGCAACTCTCTGCAGAGTAAGAGTTACCAAGAGGAGCTCTTAGTAAAGACAAGCAACATGACCTCTTTAAATAGTCGGATAGTCCAGATGTAGCAACATGACCTATTTAATTAGGCGAAGGTACCTCGGTGATATACAATTATGAATATGTATTAATTTTATGATCCAACAGTATCTGTACCGAGAGCTCCTCTCGGTAAAGGAACAGTTGCCGAGAGTAGCTCTCGGTAAAGATAAGGCTACCATCAAAGTTTAGTCCCACCTCACCTAGAGACAAGCAACATAACATGTTTAAATAGTGGGATAGTTCAGATGCAGTAAGATTCGGTATTCATTACACTCTTATTAAGGAGATGAACTATCAGTATGAATGTTCACCCGTTTCGGGCAGAGAAGATTCAATGTGATAGATCATCTTCTTAATGGTGGATGGCGGCGTTTTTTATTAATTCAACTATTAATTTCCCCTGAGGCCGCTTGTAAACCGCACCGTCTCCGAGCTAGTCTCTGGGTATCGAGAGGGTCTCTGGGTATCGAGAGGGAACGTGTCCATATTTTCTTGCTATTTTTTTTGAATTTACTATTCAAAGATGTACAGATTTATTGTTTTCCTTTGCCACGAGCTCCTGGTATGTCTAAATAGCACGAAAATTTGCACGCACCTTGCGCACATGGGTAGCTTCAATCCCACAAAATTTCAAATTTTTTTGATTTTTTTACTATTTTTTCGAGATGGTCAAAGTTGTTTGACCGGACGATAACGTCGCAGAAGGGCATTTCTATAAGGGCAACTAACGGCAGAGGGGCAAATTTGAGCACACATTGAAATTAGGGGCAAATTTGAGTAGTGGGTTCCAGTTAGGGGCAGAAATGGAATTGTCCCCATGCTTTATTGTTATACTTACAATTGCAAATTATCTGTATGTAGCATCCGAGGAGATATGCATAGTGTAGAATCCAATGATATACTTAGTGAATCTGATGATATGCTTAGCGTAGAGTCCAATGATATGTTGTGTAGAAGTTAGCCAATGATATGCTTTAGTGTAGAGTTCGATGACATGCTTAATTAGTGTAGAGTCCAATTACATGCTTACTGTCTGATCAATGATATGCTTTAGTGTGTAGCTAGAGTCCAATGATATATATGCTTAATGTATAATCCAATCGATGATATGCTTTAGTGTAGCTAGAGTCCAATGATATATATGCTAGTGTAGAATCCAAGAAACTGTTAATAGTGTAGAGTCCATACTTATTAGTAGAATTCATGTTTGTAGAAATGTAGTATTGTCTTTTGATAGTGTAGAAATCTATACTTAGTATAAATATATTTGCAAGAGTATGTGCGAGGCTACTTATTAATTGATATGTTTTTCTTAATCATAAATTGCCAAAGAGCCTATCTGTGAGTTGTGGTATCGAGCCTGATGAAGAAGGCTCTGCTGGAATATGCCTTACCGCAAGGGGCTCCATCACCACCTGTGTGTATGACATGGACACAGACGGTCGCACACACTTCAGCTCGGTTGGGTGGAAGAGCTTTCTCGTTGGTAAGAATCTTCATTTTGGACAGGCCATCCTAATTACTATCAGGAACACCCACCGCCAAGGCTTGAGGATGATGATCGTCATCGATATCATCTAGAACTATATATGTGTGTGTGGCTATTGAACCATATATATGCTACTATATGACTACCTAGTAGACTGCTTATCAACTATTATTAGTTCGCCATATGAGATCTATCCATGCATGTTGACTATGTATGAGTACCTATAATGTTTCTGGGACTGTGGTCATATTAAATTTGGTATTGTGATTAATGAGTGCCTAGTATTTGTGAAATTTCAGTTCATTGAAATGGGTACTGTTCTACAATATAGAAAGCGGTTTATTGAAACGGGGGATGATAACCCACAAGTACAGGGGATCGTAACAGTTTTTGAGGATAGAGTATTCAACCCAAATTTATTGATTCGACACAAGGGGAGCCAAAGAATATTCTCAAGTATTAACAGTTGAGTTGTCAATTCAACCGCACCTGAAAGACTTAATATCTGCAGCAAAGTATTTAGTAGCAAAGTAGTATGGAAGTAACGGTAATAGTGGCAAAAGTAACAGTAGTAGTTCTTGTAGCAATCGTAACAGTGGCAACGGAAAAGTAACTAAGCAAAGATCAATATGTGAAAAGCTCGTAGGCAATGGATAATTATGTCGGATGCGATTTCTCATGCAACAGTTATAACATAGGGTGACGCAGAACTACCTCCAGTTCATCAATGTAATGTAGGCATGTATTTCGAATATAGTCATACGTGCTTATGAAAAAGAACTTGCATGACATCTTTTGTCCTACCCTCCTGTGGCAGCGGGGTCCTATTGGAAACTAAGGGATATTAAGACCTCTTTTTAATAGAGTACCGGACCAAAGCATTAACACTTAATGAATACATGAACTCCTCAAACTACGGTCATCACCAGGAGTGGTCCCGATTATTGTCACTTTGGGGTTACCGGATCATAACACATAGTAGGTGACTATTGACTTGCAGGATAGGATCAAGAACTCACATATATTCATGAAAACATAATAGGTTCAGATCTGAAATCATGGCACTCGGGCCCTAGTGACAAGCATTAAGCATAGCAACGTCATAGCAACATCAATCTTAGAACATAATGGATACTAGGGATCAAACCCTAACAAAACTAACTCGATTACATGATAAATCTCATCCAACCCATCACCGTCCAGCAAGCCTATGATGGAATTACTCACGCATGGTGGTGAGCATCATGAAATTGGTGATGGAGGAAGGTTGATGATGACGATGGCGATGGATTCCCCTCTCCGAAGCCCCGAACGGACTCCAAATCAGCCCTCCGGATGAAGATTAGGGCTTGGCGGCTGCTCCGTATCATAAAACACGATGAATCCTTCTCTCTTATTTTTTCTTCCCGGACATGAATATATAGAGTTGGAGTTGACGTTGGTGGAGTCTCAGGGGGCCCATGAGGTAGGGGGCGCGCCCTGCACCCTCATGGACAGTGTGTGGGCCCCCTTACGCTGATTCTTTCGCCAATATTTTTTATAAATTCCAAAACGTTTTCAGGTCATTCTGAGAACTTTTATTTCTGCACAGAAATAACACCATGGCAATTCTGCTAAAAACAGTGTCAGTCCGGGTTAGTTCCATTCAAATCTTGCAAGTTAGAGTCCAAAACAAGGTCAAAAGTGTTTGGAAAAGTAGATACATTGGAGACGTATCAACTCCCCCAAGCTTAAACCTTTGCTTGTCCTCAAGCAATTCAGTTGACAAACTGAAAGTGATAAAGAAAAACTTTTACAAACTCTGTTTGATCTTGTTGTTGCAAATATGTAAAGCCAGCATTCAAGTTTTCAACAAAGATTATGAACTAACCATATTCACAATAACATTTAGGTCTCATGTTTACTCATATCAATGGCATAATCAACTAGCGAGCAATAATAATAATTCTTGGATGACAACACTTTGTCAAAACAATCATAATATGATATTACAAGATGGTATCTCACTAGCCCTTTCTGAGACCGCAAAACATAAATGCAGATCACCCTGAAGATCAAGGACTGACTAGACATTGTAATTCATGGTAAAAGATATCCAGTCATACTCAATGTAAAGTAATAGCAATGCATGTGAATGACAGTGGTGCCCTCTAACTGGTGCTTTTTAATAAGAGGATGATGACTCAACACAAAAGTAAATAGATAGGCCCTTCGCAGAGGGAAGCAGGGATTTGCAGAGGTGCCAAAGCTTAAGTTTTGAAACAGAGATAAATAATATTTTGAGTGGCATACTTTCATTGTCAACATAACAGCCAAGAGATCTCGATATCTTCCATGCTACACACATTATAGGCGGTTCCCAAACAGAATGGTAAAGTTTATACACCCCCACCACCAACAAACATCAATCCATGGCTTGTCTGAAACAACGGGTGCCTCCAACTAACAACAATTCCGGGGGAGTTGTGTTTGCAATTATTTTGATTTGAGCATGGGACTGGGCATCCCAGTTACCAGCCATTTTCTCGTGAATGATGAGCGGAGTCCACTCATCTTGAGAATAACCCACCTAGCATGGAAGATATAGACAGCCCTAGTTGATACATGAGCTATTCGAGCATACAAAACAGAATTTCATTTCAATGTTTAGAGTTTGGCACATACAAATTTACTTGGAACGGCGGGTAGATACCGCATATATGAAGGTATGGTGGACTCATATGGAATAACTTTGGGGTTTATGGAAGTGGATGCACAAGTAGTATTCCCGCTTAGTACTAGTGAAGGCTAGAAAGATACTGGGAAGCGACCAACTAGAGAGTGACAATAGTCATGAACATGCATTAAGATTAATCAACAATGAGTGCAAGCATGAGTAGGATATGAATCACCATGAACATAAATATCATGGAGGCTATGTTGATTTTGTTTCAACTACATGCGTGAACATGTGCCAAGTCAAGCCACGTGAATCGTTCAACAGAGGATACCACATCACAACCATTTTAATAGCATGTTGGCACGCAGGGTAAACTATTATAAACTCCTAACTAATTAAGCATGGCATGGGCAACTATAATCTCTAATTATCATTGCAAACATGTTTCATTCATAATAGGCTGAATCAGGAACGATGACCTAATCATATTTACAAAAACAAGATAGGTCGAGTTCATACCAGCTTCTCTCATCTCAATTAGTCTATCATATATCTTCATTATTGCCCTTCACTTGCACGAACAAACGGTGTGGATAATAATAGTAGTGCACGTGCATTGGACTAAGCTGGAATCTGCAAGCATTTAATACAAGGGAGAAGACAAGGTAACATGGGCCCTTAGTTAAATCAACAATAATGCATATGAGAGCCACTCAACATTTTCATCATGGTCTTCTCCTCTCGACCCCCAAAGAACAAGAAAAGAAATAAAACTATTTACACGGGAAAGCTCCCAACAAGCAAAAGAAGAACGAGAAATCTTTTTGGGTTTTCTTTTAATTACTACTACTGCAGGCATGGAAAGTAAACTAGTTACAACTAATTTTTTGGTTTTTCTTAAGGTTTTTCAAACACACGAGAAGAGGGCTTAGAAAAGAAAATAAACTAGCATGGACAGTACAATGAAAACGTATGAGCACCGACAACTAGAATGAGTGTGTGAACATGAATGTAATGTCGGTGAGAAATACGTACTCCCCCAAGCTTAGGCTTTTGGCCTAAGTTGGTCTATGCCCACGGATCGAAGCTACTCACTACAAGAAACCTGTTAATCCATGAAGGATTTCCAGTGACGTTATGAAAATCCGTCACAATCGATGACGATTTTCCCTCGTCCGTCATAGAAACCGTCATCGATCAGCAAGATGCGAATGTGCCCAGAAACCCTACAAAGCCCATATGTCCTTTGTTCTTTTCTAGAGGCCATAGATTTTAAGTTTTAATAAAAATGCAATCAGGACATGATCCCAAGACCTCTTGGGTGAAGAGAATAGTGCGTGACAACTATGGTACCAGCCTGACTAAAGGATCACTTGAACGTTTTTCTTTTGGTAGTGCACCTTCACTCTAAATTTTTAGTAAAAGAATTGAACGATTCGTGCACCTCTCACATACTTGCATAGTTCAATACCAGTTAGTCAAAAAATCATGGTGTAACAGATTGGGAACATACAACTTTGCACTCGTACACAACAACTATATATATGATATGTGGCTCCAAAAATTAATTCATGTTTACTCACAAAAATATGAATATAATTTGTTAATTTCATCTATATAGGAATCAACATAGTGTAACCTATTCTCTGAACCATCACAGCCGGCGAGGAAAAGCTCATAAAACGAGTTGTAGGACTTAGCTTTGTTTTTACACGTTGTCTCTCCAAACCGTCACGGCCCGCCGCTGCTTTTTTTAGGAGATCAACTGCCCTGCCAATGTGGCGATCCAGTGTGAGGGGAAACTCGCATTGTGATTGGGTGAACAAAGCATCCCACGGATCGCAGATCTTAACCATCTGCTACTCTGAGATCCGACGGCTAGCAAACCTCCCCTCTTTCTCGTCTGATCTTCAGCCCACCCACGCGCAATATCCGCTGTTGACCAACGCCACCAGAACTCGAATGACAGCACCCTCCCCGGTCGCACCACCCACCTCCTTCCTCTCATGCCGCCAGCTCGCCGAACCCACCTCCTCCGGCCCCTCCCCGCCGTGCACAAATTCTCCCACTCCGATGCCTCCCCGCCGTGCCCATCTACCCCTCAACCGGCCGCGTCCCCTGCACTCCCTTCTCCGATCAGATCCCGCCGAGATCTGCAAGTCCATGGCAACCCTGGGCGGATCACAGAGCGGCCACGGGCGTCCTACCTCCCTACACGCTTACACCACCACCACCCCTTCCCTCACCTCTAGCCTCTCCTGCCCCTTTCTCTCCCAATCGACCAGATCATGGCAGGTCGTTGATGCAAATCATGGATCTCATTGATGCAGGTCATGGCCATGTTGCTGCAGGGAGAGGGCGACCCTGTCGTGGGCGTGCCGAACCGCGGTGGCTGCACAGAGCCGCTACTGGGCCCATGCCGCCGGGGGTTGTCGGATCTGTCGCCTGCATCGTCCTCACCATCGAATTCTTCGTTGACTGCTGCTATGTGCCGCTCGCCCCACCAGGTCCCCCTTCCTCTCTACTTTGGATTTTTCGAGGCTATCTTAACTTTTGTCGATGCGCAGACAATCTCCAGCATGAGTTGAGGCAAGATATTTGCGGATAATGTTCTGCATATGATGACGCCGGCGTGGATGGCCGGATCT
Organism: Triticum aestivum; assembly: GCF_018294505.1. NCBI lineage: Eukaryota > Viridiplantae > Streptophyta > Magnoliopsida > Poales > Poaceae > Triticum > Triticum aestivum. Next base: position 652,335,562 of record NC_057812.1, on the reverse strand, counting down.
GCGTCCAGAAATGCACGGGAATGACCCCCGGTTGTCGTCCAGCGAGCACTGGGCGGGCGGCGATGGTTGAAGAGTTTTTCCATTTTCTTTATCATCGCGGTGGCTGCAGAGTTAGCATAGGGTGTTTTTAGTTTTTACTTTATTTTGTTTTTCTAGTCTTCAACTGATCTATTGTACGGAAATTTCCATAATTTTAAGTTTTATGTGTAACTTTTTCCTGCTGTGTTTATATTTTTTCCTTTTATGTAATGACATGAGCATTGTTTTATGAAAAATTTATACTAATACAAATTTCTATGGAACAAGAGAAATAAGATGGGCTAATCGTTAAGATTGAAACTAGTGGGCCTTGTATAGTCCTAAAATTTAATGGGCCAAAATTGCAATTGGGTTGATTACTACGTGTTAGTTTTGCATGGAGCTAAAATTAATTCTTGTTGGGCTAATTACTTCATGGGCCGCCACATCGGATTCATGTCAAATGCTGATGTGGCACGCACTTTAACGCCGTTATGTGCATATTAGTTAAGTGCCATCCATGACGGTCAAGAACCGTCATGGTCCATGATAGTCAAGAACCGTCATGGTCCATGACGGTTTTGGATGATTCGTCAAGGAGCGTGCATCGAACAAATTATGACGTGATATACATGACGGAATTTAAATCCATCACACATAGCCTTCCACGACAGTTTTGCATAGGTCGATGACGGAACCAATCCGTCATGGATTAACATAATTCTTGTAGTGTCCCTCCGGTGTACTAAGGAGGGTCCTCAGGGTGCCACTGGTTGACGATCTCCTCCGGATCCCACTGATAAACAGACTGACGTTAAGGATCAAGTGGTGGCTCAGGCTCAGGCTCTGGGACTTGTGTCGGCCTCTAGTACGCATAAATGGCCTCGTGTAAGATGAGGTACGTGCCTGGTATGCTAAACGGAGAGGGTGCAGGCAAGGTAATAATCCCACAATGAGTTTTATCAAATATCAAATTATACTTAAGCATCTTCTTCTTATCTTTAACAATAAAATCATGTGCTACCATACTCCTATAATCTAGAAAAATAGGAGGCAGCAAATTTTCCTCTTTCTCATAATGCCTAATAGGTATCCCAAAATGTTCAGCAAGTCTTGAAGCAAAGATGCCTTCAAAAATCGGGCCCTTTGTACGGTTTAGATTTAATCGTTTAGCAACAATAGCGCCTAAGCTGAAAGTGGTATCACGAAACAAAGTGATGTCTACTACGCAACCTTCTTCTCATAGACGTTGTTGGGCCTCCAAGTGCAGAGGTTTGTAGGACAGTAGCAAATTTCCCTCAAGTGGATGACCTAAGGTTTATCAATCCGTGGGCGGCGTGGGTTGAAGATGGTCTCTCTCAAACAACCCTGCAACCAAATAACAAAGAGTCTCTTGTGTCCCCAACACACCCAATACAATGGTAAATTGTATAGGTGCACTAGGTCGGCGAAGAGATGGTGATACAAGTGCAATATGGATGGTAGATATAGGTTTTTGTAATCTAAAATTATAAAAACAGCAAGGTAAGAAGTAATAAAAGTGAGCGTAAATGGTATTGCAATGCTAGGAAACAAGGCCTAGGGTTCATACTTTCACTAGTGCAAGTTCTCTCAACAATAATAACATAATTGGATCATATAACTATCCCTCAACATGCAACAAAGAGTCACTTCAAAGTCACTAATAGCAGAGAACAAACGAAGAGATTATTGTAGGGTACGAAACCACCTCAAAGTTATTCTTTCGGATCGATCTATTCAAGAGTTCGTACTAGAATAACACCTTAAGACACATATCAACCAAAACCCTCATGTAACCTAGATACTCCAATGTCACCTCAAGTATCCGTGGGTATGATTATATGATATGCATCAAACAATCTCAGATTCATCTATTCAACCAACACAAAGTACTTCAAAGGGTGCCCCAAAGTTTCTACCGGAGAGTCAAGACAAAAATGTGTGCCAACCCCTATGCATAAGTTCACGAGCGGAACCCGCAAGTTGATCACCAAAACATACATCATGTGCATCATGTGAATATCCCAATGTCACCATAGATAAGGACATGCAAGACATACATCAAGTGTTCTCAAATCCTTAAAGACTCAATCCGATAAGATGACTTCAAAGGGAAAACTCATTTCATCACAAGAGAGTAGAGGGGGAGAAACATCATAAGATCCAACTATAATAACAAAGCTCGCGATACATCAATATTGTGCCAACTCAAGAACACGAGAGAGAGAGAGAGAGAGAGAGAGAGAGAGATCAAACACATAGCTACTAGTACATACCCTCATCCCCGAGGGTGAACTACTCCCTCCTCGTCATGGAGAGCGCCGGGATGATGAAGATGGCCACCGGAGAGGGATTCCCCCCTCCGGCAGGGTGCCGGAACGGGTCTAGACTGGTTTTCGGTGGCTACGAAGGCTTCTGGCGGCGGAACTACCGATCTATTCTGTTCCTCGATGTTTTTAGGGTATATTGATATATATAGGCGAAAGAAGTCGGTCAAGGGAGCCACGAGAGGCCCACGAGGGTGGGGGTGCGCCCAGGGGGTAGGGCGTGCCTCCCTGCCTCGTGGCTTCCTCGAAGCTTCCCTGACGTCTACTTCAAGTCTCCTAGATTGCTTCCATTCCAAAAATAACTCTCCTGAAGGTTTCATTCCGTTTGGACTCCGTTTGATATTCCTTTTCTTCGAAACACTGAAATAGGCAAGAAAACAACAATTTGGGCTGGGCCTTCGGTTAATAGGTTAGTCCCAAAAAAATATAAAAGTGTTTAGTAAATCCCATAAACATCCAAAATAGATAATATAATAGCATGAATACTTCATAAGTTATAGATATGTTGGAGACGTATCAGCATCCCCAAGCTTAATTCCTGCTCGTCCTCGAGTGGGTAAATGATAAAAGAAAGAATTTATGAAGTGTGAATGCTAGCAGGTGCACAAGTTTGATCAATGGTAATTTCAATCACCTTTTCTAGCATCATTATATATCATAAGAGTAGCTCAACTCATAGCACTTCTCATGATCAAGTAACAAGCTATTCACATGTTAAAGTATAGATCATAAACTTTCTTGAAAAATAACAAACCGTGTTATTAGTCATCAAACAATTACAATTCATCTTATTTTCAGGAAGGGTCTATGTCAGAGCTTTGATTCAACAAACTTCACATACTCAACTATCATTTAGTCTTTCACAATTGCTAGCACTCACGTGATATTTATGGGTTCAAAGTTTTAATCAGACACAGAGAAAGATAGGGGCTTATAGATTCGCCTCCCAAACTTTTACCTCAAGGGTAATGTCAACAATAATAGTTCATGATGTCTTACATCCAATTGGATATATATATCAGGATCTTTCCAACACAATGTGCTTGCCAAAGGGTAAAATGTAAAAAGGAAAGGTGAAGATCACCATGACTCTTGCATAAGGTATAATACAAGGATAAAAGATAGGCCCTTCGCAGAGGGAAGCAGAGGTTGTCACGCTTTTATAGTTGGATGCAAAAAATCTTAATGCGAAAGAACATCACTTTATATTACCACTTGTGATAGGGACCTTTATTAGGAAGTCCGTCGCTTTTATTGCTTCCACATCACAAGATCGTATAAAGCTTATTTTCTCCACACTAATAGATCATACATATTTAGAGAGCAATTTTTATTGCATGCACCGATGACAACTTGCTTGAAGGATCTTACTCAATCCATAGGTAGGTATGGTGGACTCTCATGGCAATATTGGTTTAAGGGATGTTTGGAAGCACAAGTAGTATCTCTACTTGGTGCAAAGAATTTGGCTAGCATGAGGGGAAAGGCAAGCTCAGCATGTTGAATGATCCATGACAATATACTTTATTTCAGATATAAGAGAACATAACCCATTACGTTGTCTTCCTTGTCCAACATCAACCTTTTAACATGTCATATTTTAATGAGTGCTCACAATTACAAAAGATGTCCAAGATAGTATATTTATATGTGAAATCTCTCTTCCCTCAATATTCTTTCAGGAATTTTTCAAGTGATCAATACAATGTTTGCTAACCTTCAATAAATTTACCACCTCTACTTCTTATATGTGAAGTCATTACTCCCCATGGGATAAGAATATGAAACATATATAATTTCAGATTTATTATATTCAATTCATTCAACCATTTACTCATAGGATATATGTGAAGCACGTGAATGAATAACAAACTACTCCAAAAGATATAAGTGAAGATCAATGAGTAGTTAAATAATTATTTAGCTATGTGAAGACTCTCCCATTTAATAATTTCAGATCTTGGTACTTTATTCAAACAGCAATCAAAACAAAATAAAATGACATCTAAGAATAGCAAACATCATGTGAAGAAGCAAAAACTTAGGATCAACCTATACTAACCGATAGTTGTTGAAGAAGAAAGGTGGGATGCCAACCGGGGCATCCCCAAGCTTAGACGCTTGAGACTTCTTGAAATATTATCTTGGGATGCCTTTGGCATCCCCAAGCTTGATATTTTGTGTCTCCTTAATTCCTCTCATATCACAGTCTCCCTAAATCTCAAAAGCTTCATCCACACAAAACTCAACAAGGACTCGTGAGATAAGTTAGTATAAACCAATGCAAAAACCTTATCATACTCTTCTGTAGCAAATCACTAAAAGTATTAATCAACATTGCATACTAAATGCCTCCGCATATTTAATAGTCTTATCCTCAAATAGAATCATTAAACAAGCGAACATATGCAAACAATGCAAACATAACAGCAATCTGCCTAAACAGGACAGTCTGTGAAGAATGCAGCAAGATCCATACTTCCATAGGTCCAATAATTATGAAAGAAAATTCCCACTGTAGTAAATTTATCATATCTTATTATGCAAAAGGTTTCAACATTTAATCACATTCTGACTTTTCTAGGGAATTTTTGCAACAGTGGTAAACTTTCTGTTTTCAAACAGCAACATGTAGACTTGTAAAAATAGGCATAGTAAAGGCCATCAATGCCACTTTTATTGAAATAAAAGATGCAAAACATTGCTATAAATAACATCAAGCAAATCCTAACAAAATAAATTGACGCTCCAAGCAAAACACATATCATGTGGTGAATAAAAATATAGCTCCAAGTAAAGTTACCGATGAACGATGACGAAAGAGGGGATGCCATCCGGGGCATCCCCAAGCTCCAAATAAAAATATAGCTCCAAGTAAAGTTTCTACCGGAGATTCAAGACGAAAATGTGTGCTAACCCCTATGCATAAGTTCACGAGCGGATCCCGCAAGTTGATCACCAAAACATACATCATGTGGATCACGTGAATATCCCAATGTCACCACAGATAAGCACATGCAAGACATACATCAAGTGTTCTCAAATCCTTAAAGACTCAATCCAATAAGATGACTTCAAAGGGAAAACTCAATTCATCACAAGAGAGTGGAGGGGGAGAAACATCATAAGATCCAACTATAATAACAAAGCTCGCGATACATCAAGATCGTGCCAACTCAAGAACACGAGAGAGAGAGAGAGAGAGATCAAACACATAGCTACTGGTACATACCCTCAGCCCCGAGGGTGAACTACTCCCGCCTTGTCATGGAGAGCGCCGGGATGATGAAGATGGCCACCGGAGAGGGATTCCCCCCTCCGGCAGGGTGCCGGAACGGGTCTAGATTTGTTTTCGGTGGCTACGGAGGCTTCTAGCAGCGGAACTACCGATCTATTTTGTTCCTTGATGTTTTTAGGGTATATTGATATATATAGGCGAAAGAATTCGTTCAGGGGAGCCACGAGGGGCCCACGAGAGTGGGGGTGCCCAGGGGGGTAGGGCGCGCCTCCCTGCCTCGTGGCTTCCTCAAAGCTTCCCTGACGTCTACTCCAAGTCTCCTGGATTGTTTCCGTTCCAAATATAACTCTCCCAAAGGTTTCATTCTGTTTGGACTCCGTTTGATATTCCTTTTCTTCGAAAAACTGAAATAGGCAAGAAAACATCAATTTGGGATGGGCCTCCGGTTAATAGGTTTGTCCCAAAAATAATATAAAAGTGTTTAGTAAAGCCCATAAACATCCAAAACAGATAATATAATAGCATGAATACTTCATAAATTATAGATACGTTGGAGACGTATCACAAGGCATGGCGCAAAATGACAATATCAGGAGCACTAAGATTTCCACTGTTCCTGCGACCAATTAAGCATCTACTAGCAAATATCAAAATGTAACGTAGAATAGGAAAATGTATACTGGTAATCCTTGCATCGGAAACTTTCCTAGTTACTCCTACAGAAATTCTATCAATAAACCCATCCACATCACTATGGTGTGGTTCCTCGATGCTGCCCTCAAAGGGTATCTTGCAGACTCGACAAAAATCATGGAGTGACATCTCCTTAACCTCATCATATAAGTGAAACTCCACTAAAGGTGGCGATTTCTTAGCATGGAAATAAAAAATTTGCACAAAAATATTAGTGACTAGCAGATATTGTTCGCGCTGGTCGTGGAGGAAGTCGGTGAGGCCTGCATTCTCAGCCAAGTAATAGAAATCATCATAAATTCCGATGGTTCTTAAGAACTCATCACAAGGCCATTCACACGGCTGAACCTTCATAGTGCAAGGAAGATTGTATTTGGGCTTTTTATTCTCCTCAGTCTTCTTATCCTTCGAACTTCGGCTCGAAGAGCCCCTCAACAATTGCTTCATCATTTTCTTTCTCTGAAAAATTTCTGAAATTTTTTAGTGACTCAAAATAAAAGTGAACCAAACTTAACAAGATTGATAGTAACTACTCCTACAAGTGCCTAGAGGCTATATCATGCATTAAAACTACTTTTGACCACGTAAATTTGACATGCAAGCTCAAGAACAGGGTCACCTTAGCAGCAAAAATTTGCAATAAATAAAGCACTAGAACAAAAACTAATTGGACCATTGGAGGAGTCACATACCGAAGAACAATCTCCCCAAATAGTTTTTTTGAATGGAGCTTTGAGCAAGGAGATCGAAAATAGCCGCAAGATGAGCTAAAACTCGGGTTTGAGCTATGGGAGGATTTTTTTTCTGGAGGAAAACGAAGTGAGTGGGTGCTGGAATAAGCGGAGGGGGTCCACGTGGGTTCCACGAGGCAGGGGCGCGCCCTGCACCCTCGTGGCCAACTGGTGGGGCCCCCTAGTGTGTTCTCAGTGCCAGTAATTCTTAAATATTCTACAAAAAATCATATATCATTTTCAGGACATTTTGAGAACTTTTATTTCTGGGGTATTTTTATTGCAAGGATAATGCGGAAAAGAGACAGAAAATATTATTTTTCCTTTATTAATCTAAATAACAGAAAGTGAAAGGAGGGTACAGAGAGTTGTGCTTTCTAACTTCATCCATCTCATGCTCATCAAAAGGAATCCACTAACAAGGTTGACCAAGTCTTGTTAACAAAGTCTTTCCGAATAACATGAAACCGGAGAATTTTCGAATAACACTAGGTTACCTCAACAAGAATATGCATGTCCCTAACAATAAGAATATCATAATTCTTCTTGACAGTAGGAAGAGGGAATTCAAAACCTCCAATAGTGGTCATTGAAATTTTTCCAATAGAATTGATACTATGGACTTGAGGTTGTTTCCTTGGAAAGTGTATCGTATGCTCATTACCATTAACATGAAAAGTGGCATTGCCTTTGTTGCAATCAATAACAGCCCCTGCAGTATTCAAAAAGGGTCTACCAAGGATAATCAACATACTATCGTCCTCGGGAATATCAAGAATAACAAAGCCCGTTAAAATAGTAACGTTTGCAACCACAACAGACACATCCTCACAAATACCGACAGGTATAGTAGTTGATTTATCGGCCATTTGCAAAGATATTTCAGTAGGTGTCAACTTATTAAAATCAAGTCTACGATATAAAGAGAGAGGCATAACACTAACACCGGCTCCAAGATCACATAACGCAGTTTTAACATAATTTCTTTTAATGGAGCATGGTATAGTTGGTACTCCAGGATCTTCTAGTTTCTTAGGTATTCCACCTTTAAAATTATAATTGGCAAGCATGGTGGAAATTCCAGCTTCCGGTATCTTTCTTATATTTGTAACAATATCTTTCGTATACTTAGCATAAGGATTCATTTTAAGCATATCAATCAAACGCATATGCAAAAAGATAGGTCTAATCATTTCAGCAAAGCGCTCAAAATCCTCATGATACCTCTCCAACGTATCTACTTTTCCAAACACTTTTGCCCTTGTTTTGGACTCTAACTTGCATGATTTGAATGGAACTAACCCGGACTGACGTTGTTTTCAGAAGAATTACCATGGTGTTATTTATGTGCAGGAACAAACGTTCTCGGAATGACCTGAAACTTCACGGAGCCACTTTTCAGAAAATAAGAAAAATACCTGCAAAAGATGAAGGCCAGGGAGGCCACCACCTTGCCACGAGGGTGGGGGGCGCGCCTGCCCCCCTAGGGCGCGCCCCCCTACCTCGTGGGCCCCCTATTGCGTCTCCGACTCCAACTCCAACTCCATATATTGAGTTTCGGGGAGAAAAAAATCAGAGAAAAGAAATCATCGCGTTTTATGATACGGAGCCGCCGACAAGCCCGAAAACCTCTCGGGAGGGCTGATCTGGAGTCCGTTCAGGGCTCCGGAGAGGGGAATTCGTCGCCATCGTTATCATCAACCATCCTCCATCACCAATTTCATGATGCTCACCGTCGTGCGTGAGTAATTCCATCGTAGGCTTGCTCGACGGGATGGGTTGGATGGGATCTATCATGTAATCGAGTTAGTTTTGTTAGGGTATGATCCCTAGTGTCCACTATGTTCTGAGATTGATGTTGCTATGACTTTGATATGCTTAATGCTTGTCACTAGGGCCCGAGTGCCATGATTTCAGATCTGAACCTATTATGTTTTCATCAATATATGAGTGTTCTTGATCCTATCTTGCAAGTCTATAGTCACCTATTATGTGTTATGATCCGTTAACCCCGAAGTGACAATAATAGGGATACTTACCGGTGATGACCATAGTTTGAGGAGTTCATGTATTCACTATGTGTTAATGCTTTGCTCCGGTTCTCTATTAAAAGGAGGCCTTAATATCCCTTAGTTTCCGTAAGGACCCCGCTGCCACGGGAGGGTAGGACAAAAGATGCCATGCAAGTTCTTTTCCATAAGCACGTATGACTATATTCGGAATACATGCCTACATTATATCAACGAAGTGGAGCTAGTTCTGTGTCACCCTAGGTTATGACTATTACATGATGAACCCCATCCGGCATAATTCTCTATCACCGATCCATTGCCTACGAGCTTCCCATATATTGTTCTTCGCTTATTTACTTTCCCGTTGCTATTGCTATCATCACTACAAAATACCAAAAACATTACATTTACTACTGTTACCTTTTGCTACCGTTACCACTACTATCATATTACTTTGCTACTAAATACTTTGCTGCAGATATTAAGTTTCCAGGTGTGGTTGAATTGACAACTCAGCCGCTAATACTTGAGAGTATTCTTTGGCTCCCCTTGTGTCGAATCAATAAATTTGGGTTGAATACTTTACCCTCAAAAACTGTTGTGATCCCCTATACTTGTGGGTTATCAAGACTATTTTCTGGCGCCGTTGCCGAGGAACATAGCTCTATTCTTTGAGTCACTTGGGATATATATCTGCTTATCATTATGAAGAACTTAAGAGATCCAAAAACCAAGATCTATCCCTCAACTACGAGGGGAGGTAAGGAACTGCCATCTAGCTTTGCACTTGATTCACCTTCTGTTATGAGTATGTTTGCGACACCTACACCTGCTTCTGCTATTCGTTCTGATATGTCGCATGTTATTGATGATGCCACTTCCACTATGCATGATACTTATGATGAAACTACCTCTATGCCTGATACTACTGTGCCACTTAGTGATTTTCTTGATGAACAACTTGCTAGGGCTAGAGAAATTGAAAATATTGAATCTGATGATATTGATGAAAGTGATGATGAAGAATCACTTGTTATTCCTAAGGGTTATGTTTTTGATCAAGAAGCCTCTTTCGCTATCTTAGCTTGCGAAAATAGAAATGAACTCAAAAGGTTATTATCCAAATGGAGTAAGCAATCCCTAAGTGCTAGAATGAAACCTGGCCCTGCTTTTGCTACTTCACCTGTCTATGTTACTGATAAGGATTATGAATTCTCTGTTGATCCTGATATAATTACTTTAGTTGAATCTGATCCTTGTCATGGTTATGAATCTGAAATTGTTGTGGCACATCTTACTAAACTAAATGATATAGCTACCATGTTTACTAAAGATGAGAGAACTCGCTACTTTTATATCCTTAAAATACTTCCGTTCTCAATAAAGGGTGATGCTAAGACATGGTTTAATTCTCTTGATCCTGGTTGTGTGTGTAGTCCCCAGGATATGATTCATTACTTCTCTGCTAAATATTTCCCTGCTCATAAGAAACAAGCTGCTTTAAGGGATATATATAATTTTATGCAAATGGAAGAAGAGAGTCTCCCACAAGCTTGGGGGAGGCTTCTCCAATTACTTAATACTTTGCCTGATCATCCTCTTAAGAAAAATGAAATAGTTGATATCTTTTATAATGGACTAACCGATGCCTCCAGAGATTACCTGGATAGTTGTGCTGGTTCTGTTTTCAGGGAAAGAACAACGGATGAAGCTGAAATTCTATTGAACAATATGTTGACAAATGAAAATAATTGGACACCTCCGGAGCCAATTCCTGAGTCTATTCCTAAACCAACTCCAAAGAAGAGGGGTATTCTATTTCTCGGTCCTGAAGATATGCAAGAGGCAAAGAAATCTATGAAAGAAAAAGGTATTAAAGCTGAAGATGTTAAGAATTTACCTCCTATTGAAGAAATACATGGTCTTAATTTACCGCATGTTGAAGAAACATATAATCTTAATCCATTACCTATTGAAGAAACTCATGGTCTTGATAACCCTACACAGGTAGTAAAGGTAAATTCTCTCTATAGATATGATAAAGCTGAAATCCCATTTACTGAGTTTGCTAGCCCATTCTTAGATGAGTTTGATAAATTTATGGCTAAGCAAGAAGATTTTAATGCTTATTTTGGTAGACAATTGAAATATAATTCAAATATGCTTGAACACTTGGGTGATTATATGGCTAATGTCAAAGGTGAACTTAAACTTATTAGTAAACATGCTTCTATGGTTACCACTCAAGTAGAACAAGTACTTAAAGCTCAAAATGATTTGCTCAATGAATTAAATAGTAAAAATAATGATAATGTTGTTAGAGTGGCGACTAGAACTGGTAGAATGCCTCAGGAACCTTTGTATCCTGAAGGCCACCCTAAGAGAATTGAGCAAGATTCTCAGAGAAATAATATAGATGCACCTATTTCTTCTAAAAAGAAGAAAAAGAAAAATGATAGGACTTTGCATGCTTCTAGTGAACCTATTGTTGAAACACCTGAGAATCCAAATGATATTTCTATTTCTGATGCTGAAACACAATCTGGTAATGAACCTGAAACTAGTGATAATGTTAATGATAATGTTCATGATGATGCTCAACCTAGTAATGATAATGATATAGAAATTGAACCAGTTGTTGATCTTGATAACCCACAATCAAAGAATCAACGTTATGATATAAAGACTTTGTTGCTAGGAAACATGGTAAAGAAAGAGAGCCTTGGGTTCAGAAACCCATGCCTTTCCTCCCAAACCATCCAAGAAAAAGGATGATGAGGATTTTGAGCGCTTTGCTGAAATGATTAGACATACCTTTTTGCGTATGCGATTAACTGATATGCTCAAAACCAATCCTTATGCTAAGTACATGAAAGATATCATTACAAATAAAAGAAAGATACCGGAAGCTGAAATTTCCACCATGCTTGCTAATTATACTTTTAAGGGTGGAATACCAAAGAAACTTGGAGATCCCGGTGTACCAACTATACCATGCTCCATTAAAAGAAATTATGTTAAAACTGCTTTATGTGATCTTGGAGCCGGTGTCAGTGTTATGCCTCTCTCTTTATATCGTAGACTTGATTTGAATAAGTTGACACCTACTGAAATATCTTTGCAAATGGTTTATAAATCAACTGCTATACCTGTCGGTATTTGTGAGGATGTGCCTGTTGTAGTTGCAAACGTTACTATTTTAATGGACTTTGTTATTCTTGATATTCCCGAGGACGATAGTATGTTGATTATCCTTGGTAGACCCTTTTTGAATACTACAGGGGCTGTTATTGATTACACTAAAGGCAATGTCACTTTTCATGCTAATGGTAATGAGCATACGATACACTTTCCGAGGAAACAACCTCAAGTTCACAGTATCAACTCTATTGGAAAAATTCCATCGATTATATTTGGAGGTTTTGAATTTCCTCTTCCTACTGTCAAGAAGAAATATGATATTCTTATTATTGGGGATGTGCATATCCCCTTTGAGGTAACATAGTCTTATTCGAAATTTCTCCGGTTCCATGTTATTCGGAATGAGTTTGTTAACAAGACTTGATCAACCTTGTTAGTGGATTCCTTTTGATGATCATGAGATGGATGAAACTAGAAGGCACAACCTTCTGTACCCCACTTTTACTTTCTGTTATTTATATAAAATAAAATAAAATAAAATAAATATTTTTCTTTCTGTTATCTGATTATCCGTGCAATAAAAATACCTCGAAAATAAAAGTTCTCCAAATGCCCTGAAATTTAAATATAATTTTTTCTAGAATATTTGAGGATTTATGGAACTGAGAACACACAAGGGGGGTCAACCACCTGCCCACGAGGGTGGAGGGCGCGCCCCCTGCCTCGTGGGCCCACGGTGGCCCTCCTCCACTTATTCCTGCATCCACACACTTCATCTTCCTCCCACTAACACGAATAATCAGCTCAAACCCGAGTTCTAGCTTATCTTGCTGCCATTTTCGATCTCCTTGCTCAAAGCACCTCTCACAAAACTGCTTGGGGAGATTGTTCCTTGAGGAAGAAATATGCTTAGGAAAATGTTCCAAGGTGGTTCTTCAAGAAAGCAAGGACCCAGGCTTGCAATGCGTGATGCTGATGACGAGCCACCAAGAAACGCTCCAGTGCGTCCTTGTGAATGGCCCTCTGAGAACTTTATGGATCGAGCGGGAATTAAGGAAGAATTTAACGCATATTTGCGTAACGCCGATCTCGTGAGCTTCGAGGAGGAGAAGTGCAGCCAATACCACAACCTCACCAGTACCTTCGTGAGGAGGTTTGAATTATCAACTTCACGTAATTCTCCAACTATCATGTTTGATCTTTATGATAAATCTCACACTATGGACTTAAAGGATTTCACCACTGCATGCAAACTTCCACAATGGGTTAGTATAAGGGATCCTCGCAAATCTGAATTTAGAGATTTTCTTGCTAGCATAACTGTGGGAGAATCTAGAGATATTACACAAGCTACCATAGGGAGCATTCACTTTCCTTCTATGCATTATTTTGCTCTCTTCATAGGTAGGTGCATTCATGGTAAAGATGAGGCATGTCACATGTGTGTCCCCGATCTCAGTATTCTTAGGAGTGCTGTGTTAGGAGACCAATCTTATGATTTGGGAGCCATTGTTGCACGTAGGTTGCACCTTAATAGATATAATGGAGATTTCTTTGGAGGAATTTACGCAATCCGCATAGCTAATTTTCTTGGTATAGGCATACGCGAAGATGATATTGAATTACCACCTGCTTATCTAGATTTTAATGCTATGGTTCACCACCAGTTTGTCGAGAGGAACGAATCACCTCTCCAGTATCGACTAATCTTTAACAGACGTATTACTCTCCCTGCTCCTGCCTTCTTTGATTATTAGGCAAGAGGAAGATATACTATCACCAGAGAGGAGGAAGATGAGTACGAGAGGAGAGAGGAGGCCGCTCGTCGCCATGCTGCAGCTCAGCATGCGATATCGCTCCATCGCAGTACGACCCCAGCTACTATTAGGGATATCCGCCATGCCAGCCATGGCCATAGACCAACTTAGGCCAAAAGCCTAAGCTTGGGGGAGTACGTATTTCCCACCGACATTACATTTATGTTCACACACTCATTGCTAGATGTCGGTGCTCATACTTTTTCATTGTATTATCCATGCTAGTTTAATTTCCTTTTTATGGTTTCTTCTTGTGTGTTTAATAAACCTTAAGAAAAACCAAAAAAATTAGTTGTTGCTTTTAATCAGTTTAATTTCCGTGCTTGTAGTAGTAATTAAAAAGAAAACCCAAAAATATTTCATGTTCTTCTTTTGCTTGTTGGGAGCTTTCCCGTGTAAATAGTTTTATTTCTTTTCTTTAGGGGTCGATAGGAGAAGACCATAATTAAATTGTTGAAGTGGCTCTTATATGCATTATTGTTGATCTGACAAAAGAGCCCATATTGCCTTGTCTTCTCCTGTTTATTGAATGTTTGCAGATTCCAGCTTAGTCCAATGCATGTGCACTATTATTATTATTCACACTATTCGGTCGTGCAAGTGAAAGGCAATTATGATGATATATGATGGACTGGCTGAGATGAGAAAAGTTGGTATGAACTCGACCTCTTTTGTTTTTGTAAATATGATTAGTTCATCGTTCCTGATTCAGCCTATTATGAATAAACATGTTTGCAATGACAACTAGAGATCATAGTTTCTTGTGACATGCTTGATTAGCTATGAGTTATAATGGTTTACCTTGCATGCCAACATGCTATTGAAATGGTTATGGTGTGGTATGATAGGGTGGTATCCTCCTCTGAATGATTTAAGTGACTTGACTTGGCACATGTTCACGCATGTAGTTGAAACAAAATCAACATAGCCTTCACGATATTTATGTTCATGGTGGATTATATACTACTCATGCTTACATTCGATGTTGATTAATTTTAATGCATGTTAATGACTGTTGTCGCTCTCTAGCTGGTCGCTTCCCAGTCTTTTGCTAGCCTTCACCTGTACTAAGCGGGAATACTGCTTGTGCATCCAAACTCCATAACCCCAAAGTTATTCCATATGAGTCCACTATACCTACCTATATACGGTATCTACCTGCCATTCCAAGTAAATTTGTATGTGCCAAACTCTAAACCTTCAAATAAATATCATGTTTTGTATTCTCGAATAGCTCATGTATCAACTAGGGCTGTCCATATCTTCCATGTTAGGTGGGTTATTCTCAAGAGGAGTGGACTCCGCTCCTCACTCACGAGATAAATGGCTGGTCACCGGGATGCCCAGTCCCATGCTTTATGCAAACTAAATCAAAATAATTGCAAAAAAACTCCCCCTGGGACTCTTGTTAGTTGGAGGCACTCATTGTTTTGAGCAAGCCATGGATTGATGCTTGTTGGTGGAACGGGGAGTATAAACTTTACCATTCTATTTGGGAACTACCTATAATGTGTGTAGCATGGAAGATATCGCCATCTCTTGGTTGTTATGTTGACAATGAAAGTATACCGCTCAAAATATTATTCACCTCTGTTTCAAAACCGAGCTCTGGCACCTCTACAAATCCCTGCTTCCCTCTGCGAAGGGCCTATCTATTTA
Source organism: Triticum aestivum (assembly GCF_018294505.1). NCBI lineage: Eukaryota > Viridiplantae > Streptophyta > Magnoliopsida > Poales > Poaceae > Triticum > Triticum aestivum. The sequence goes on along the minus strand of NC_057812.1, from coordinate 652,319,905 downwards.
CTTTTATGCTGAGTCATCATCCTCTTATTAAAAAGCACCAGTTGGAGAGCACCGCTGTCATTTGCATTCATTAGTGTTAGTTTACATTGAGTATGACTTGACTGGATCTTTTTTACCATGAATTACAATGTCTAGTCAGTCCTTGGTCTTTAAAGGTGCTCTGCATTTATGTTTTGCGGTCTCAGAAAGGGCTAGCGAGATACCATCCTGTTATATCATATTATGATTGTTTTGAGAAAGTGTTGTCATCCGAGATTTATTATTATGGTTCGCTAATTGATTATGCTACTGATATGAGTAAACTTGAGACCTATGCGTTATTGCAAATGTGGTTAATTATAATCTTTGCTGAAAACTTGATTGCTGGCTTTACATATTTACAACAACAAGAGCAAACAGAGTTTGTAAAATTTTTTCTTTATCACTTTCAGTTTGTCAACTGAATTGCTTGAGGACAAGCAAAGGTTTAAGCTTGGGGGAGTTGATACGTCTCCAATGTATCTACTTTTCCAAACACTTTTGCCCTTGTTTTGGACTCTATCTTGCATGATTTGAATGGAACTAACCCGGACTAACGTTGTTTTCAGCAGAATTATCATGGTGTTATTTATGTGCAGGAAAAAACGTTCTCGGAATGACCTGAAATTCACGGAGCCACTTTTCAGAAAATAAGAAAAATACCTACAAAATATGAAGGCCAGGGGGCCCACCACCTTGCCACGAGGGTGGGGGCGCGCCTGCCCCCCTAGGGCGCGCCCCCCTACCTCGTGGGCCCCTTGTTGCGTCTCTGACTCAAACTCCAACTCCATATATTGAGTTTCGGGGAGAAAAAATCAGAGAAAAGACATCATCGCGTTTTACGATACGGAGCCGCCGCTAAGCCCTAAAACCTCTCGGGAGGGTTGATCTGGAGTCCGTTCGGGGCTCCGGAGAGGGGAATCCGTCACCATCGTCATCATCAACCATCCTCCATCACCAATTTCATGATGCTCACCGCTGTGCGTGAGTAATTCCATCGTAGGCTTGCTGGACGGTGATGGGTTGGATGGGATCTATCATTTAATCGAGTTAGTTTTGTTAGGGTTTGATCCCTAGTGTCCACTATGTTCTGAGATTGATGTTGCTATGACTTTGCTATGCTTAATGCTTGTCACTAGGGCCCGAGTGCCATGATTTCAGATATGAACCTATTATGTTTTCATCAATATATGAGTGTTCTTAATCCTATCTTGCAAGTCTATAGTCACCTATTATGTGTTATGATCCATTAACCCCGAAGTGACAATAATCGGGATACTTACCGGTGATGACCGTAGTTTGAGGAGTTCATGTATTCACTATGTGTTAATGCTTTGTTCCAGTTCTCTATTAAAACGAGGCCTTAATATCCCTTAGTTTCCATAAGGACCCCGCTGCCACGGGAGGGTAGGACAAAAGATGTCATGCAAGTTCTTTTCCATAATCATGTATGACTATATTCGGAATACATGCCTACATTATATCAACAAACTGGAGCTAGTTCTGTGTCACCCTAGGTTATGACTGTTACATGATGAACCGCATCTGGCATAATTCTCTATCACCGATCCATTGCCTACGAGCTTTCCATATATTGTTCTTCGCTTATTTACTTTCCCGTTGCTATTGCTATCATCACTACAAAATACCAAAAACATTACATTTACTACTGTTACCTTTTGCTACCATTACCACTACTATCATATTACTTTGCTACTAAATACTTTGCTACAGATATTAAGTTTCCAGGTGTGGTTGAATTGACAACTCGGCTACTAATACTTGAGAGTATTCTTTGGCTCCCCTTGTGTCGAATCAATAAATTTGGGTTGACTACTTTACCCTCGAAAACTATTGCGATCCCCTATACTTGTGGGTTATCACCTCATCATCCTTTTTCTTGGATGGTTTAGGAGGAAAAGGCATGGGTTTCTAAATCCATGGTTTTCTTTCTTTACCGTGCTTCCTAGCAACAAAGTCTCTCTTATCATAACATTGATTCTTTGATTGTGGGTTATCAAGATCAACAGCAGGTTCAATCTCTACATCATTATTATTGCTAGGTTGAGCATCAACATGAACATCACCATTAACATTATCACTAGGTCCATGTTCATTACCAGATTGTGTTTCAGCATCAGAAATAGAAATATCATTGGGATTCTCGGGTGTGTCAACAACAGGTTCACTAGAAGCATGCAAAGTCCTATCATTTTCTTTTTCTTCTTCTTGGAAGGACTAGGTGCATCAACATTAGTTCTCTGAGACTCTTGCTCAACTCTCTTAGGGTGGCCCTCGGGATACAAAGGTTCCTGAGTCATTTTACCACCTCTAGTCACAACTCTAACGGCATTTTCATTTTCCTTATTATTCAATTCATTGAGCAAATCATCATGTGCTTTAAGCACTTGTTCTACTTGAGTGGTAACCATAGAAGCATGTTTACTAATAAGTTTAAGGTCACCTTTAACTCTATACATATAATCACTCAAGTGTTCAATCATATAAGCATTATGTTTCAATTGTATACCAACATAAGCATTGAAGTTTTCTTGTTTAACAATAAAATAATATAACTCATCCAAGCATTGGCTAGCAGACTTATTATGAGGAATATCACCTTCATCAAATCTATAGGGAGAGTTTACCTTTACTACCTGTGTCGGGTTATTAAGACTATGTATTTCTTCAATAGGTGGCAAATTCTTAACATCTTTAGCTTTAATACCCTTTTCTTTCATAGATTTCTTTCCCTCTTGCATATCTTCAGGACTGAGAAATAGAATACCCATTTTCTTTGGAGTTGGTTCAGGAAGTGTCCAATCGTTATCATTACTTAATATATTATTCAATAGCAATTCAGCTTGCTCAACAGTTCTTTCCCTGAAAACACAACCAGCACAACTATCCAAGTGGTCTCTAGAAGCATCGGTTAGTCCATTATAAAAGATATCAAGTATTTCATTTTTCTTGAGAGGATGATCAGGCAAAGCATTGAGTAATCGTAGAAGCCTCTCCCAAGCTTGTGGGAGACTCTCTTCTTTAATTTGCACAAAATTATATATTTCCCTTAAGGTAGCTTGTTTCTTATGAGCGGGGAAGTATTTAGCAGAGAAGTAATAAATCATATCCTAGGGACTACGCACACAACCAGGAGCAAGAGAATTAAACCATGTTTTAGCATCATCCTTTAATGAGAACAGAAATAACTTAAGGATATAGTAGTAACGAATTTTTTCTCATGAGTGAATAGGGTGGCTATATCATTCAATTTAGTAAGATGTGCCACAACAGTTTCAGATTCATAGCCATAAAAAAGATCAGATTCAATTAACTCAGGATCGATAGAGAAATCATAATCCTTATCAGAAATATAGATAGGTGAAGTAGCAAAAGCAGGGTCATATTTCATTCTAGCATTCAAAGACTTTTCTTTCAGCTTAGCTAACAGTTTCTTAAGATCATATCTATCTTTGCAAGCAAAAAGGTCTCTAGCAGTTTCTTCATCCATAACATAACCCTCAGGCACATTAGGCAATTCATATCTAGGGGTAGAATCTTCATTATCACTTTCATCAATATTATCAGTTTCAATAATTTCATTTTCTCTAACCCTAGCAAGGTGTTCATCAAGAAATTCACCTAATTGCACAGTACTATCAAGCATAGAAGTAGTTTCATCATAAGCATAATGCATAGCAGTGGTGGCATCAACAATAACATGCGACATATCAGAATCAATAGCAGGAGTAGGTGTCGCAAGTTTACTAAAAACAGAAGGTGAATCAAGTGCAGAGCTAGATGGCAGTTCCCTACCTCCCCTCGTAGTTGAGAGAAAAATCTTGGTTCTTTCATCTTTCAAGTTCCTCATAGTGATCAACAGATATAAATCCCAAGTGACTCAAAGAATAGAGTTATGCTCCCCGGCAACGGCGCCAGAAAATAGTCTTGATAACCCACAAGTATAGGGGATCGCAACAGTTTTTGAGGGTAGAGTATTCAACCCAAATTTATTGATTCGACACAAGGGGAGCCAAAGAATATTCTCAAGTATTAACAGTTGAGTTGTCAATTCAACCACACCTGAAAGACTTAATACCTGCAGCAAAGTATTTAGTAGCAATGTAGTATGGAAGTAACGGTAACAGTGGCAAAAGTAACAGTAGTAGTTCTTGTAGCAATCGTAATAGTGGCAACGAAAAAGTAACTAAGCAAAGGTCAATATGCGAAAAGCTCATAGGCAATGGATAATTATGTCGGATGTGATTCCTCATGCAACAGTTATAACATAGGGTGACACAGAACTAGCTCTGGTTAATCAATGTAATGTAGGCATGTATTCTGAATATAGTCATACGTGCTTATGGAAAATAACTTACATGACATCTTTTGTCCTACCCTCCCGTGGCAGCGGTGTCCTATTGGAAACTAAGGGATATTAAGGCCTCCTTTTAATAGAGTACCGGACCAAAGCATTAACACTTAGTGAATACAGGAACTCCTCAAACTACGGTCATCACCAGGAGTGGTCCTGATTATTATCACTTAAGGGTTACCGGATCATAACACATAGTAGGTGAATATTGACTTGCAAGATAGGATCAAGAACTCACATATATATTCATGAAAACATAATAGGTTCAGATCTAAAATCATGGCACTTGGGCCCTAGTGACAAGCATTAAGCATAGCAAAGTCATAGCAACATCAATCTTAGAACATAATGGATACCAGGGATCAAACCCTAACAAAACTAACTTGATTACATGATAAATCTCATCCAACCCATCACCGTCCAGCAAGCCTACGATGGAATTACTCACGCACGGTAGTGAGCATCATGAAATTGGTGGTGGAGGAAGGTTAATGATGACGATGGCAACGGATCCCCTCTCCGGTGCCCGAACGGACTCCATATCAACCCTCCTGATGAAGATTAGGGCTTGGCAGCGGCTCCGTATCGTTAAACGCGATGAATCCTTCTCTCTTATTTTTTTTCTCCTCGAACGTGAATATATAGAGCTGGAGTTAATGTCGGTGGAGTCTCAGGGGGGCCATGAGGCAGGGGCGCACCCCAGGGGGGGCGCCCTGCACCCTCATGGACAGGGTGTGGGCCCCCTTATGCTGATTCTTTCACCAGTATTTTTTATAAATTCCAAAATGTGTCTCCATTAATTTTCATGTCATTCCGAGAACTTCTATTTCTGGACAAAAATAACACAATGGAAATTCTGCTGAAAACAGCGTCAGTCCGGGTTAGTTCCAATCAAATCATGCAAGTTAGAGTACAAAACAAGGTCAAAAGTGTTTGGAAAAGTAGATACATTGGAGACGTATTAGGGGAACGAGGTGGTGTTGGGCTGGCCGCGCCACCTAATTAATCTATCATGTTGTGTTAGTGTTATTGGTAGTAAGGCTATGCTAGGGTACCTATGTACTCCCTCCGTCCGAAAAAGCGTGTTACAAGCTTGTCCCTCAAATAGATGTATCTAGCACTAATTTGGTGCTCGATACCTTCATTTGAGGGTCAAGTTTTTTCGGACGGAGGGAGTATGAGATTATTCTATGTTATGTTAGATCAACTATATTGATATTTGTGGTACTATGTTCATGGTACTATGTTATGTTTGTGCTCTTTTCATAATTTTCCTCTTTGCTAATTTTTTTGGAAACAACAAACAAGTTTTCAATTTTATTTTTTCATTCCATTAGATTTCAAATGAGCTTTTCCTTGGTCTAGTCATACAAGGCATTAAACATACATGACAATGAGTATACATAAGCTGACTGAAATAATGTAATAACAACTATTAACGACTGATGATCAACAAGTAAACAAATCCCACAACAATTATTGAAAAATAAAATCCACGGCCATCGGATTTGCTTGCTTCTTATGATCGATCAACTGCCTTAGGTTCTTATTGATCTTCTTCAATTCCACCTTGAGTTCCGCATCCCCCACCGTTGGAGCGACATTGGCATGGCCCTTATTATCCACCACTAATGGCAAATCTACCTCTTGGGTTCCCTCGTGCCTCAAATCAATTAAGCCATCTGTTTGAAGCATCTTAATGTATTCATCCAGCCACTCAAAATGCTTGCATGTATTTAGCTTCTGAAAAACGAAAGGGAAACCCTAAACCCCAAATCTAGGGAAATAACAAGAAATCTAGGGGCAGAATTCAAAGCAAAAAGCCATGAAAGAACATAGATTTAACCTTCCCCGCTTTTGGTTTGCCCTCGCATTTCACAAATTCCCGCCCATAGTTTCCATTCTTCTCCGATGTAGTTGTCAATTGTTCAATGGCGTGATGCATGGGCACTCGGGGCATCTGGTCATCGGCACTGCACCATACCACGGCCATGAGGATGGAGAGGCCGAACTGCACATGGACATCTCTCGTCTCTTGCCTTCCGCCAGCGATGGCAGGCTTCGTCGCCGAAGAAGAAGAACAATTTGGTGGGGCAAGGCAAAGAGAGGCAATGGTAGGTCGTGGGTTGGCATGGGCACGGCGATGGATCGGGCTGCTGTGATATGTGGTGGGTCCCGTGGTCAGTGAATATGTTTTGGAAGCCCCCGGTAGATCGCGCTCATTCAAAAAAAATCGTGTATCAAAGCACATTACTTCGAAGTAACTAATTAACCCTACAATCACGGATATATATATACATTTCCATTGCAGCGCATATCTACCCTATCTTAACCTCCCCCATCTACTTTGTTTCTCCTCACATCACTACTAGGGAAAACCCTAGTAGTAGCGCTGGTTTTAGAGCTACTGGTAGCGCTTGTACAAGCACTACCAGTAAGGCGCTACAGCTAACTGGTAGCAGTAGCGCTTGTTTTCCAGCGCTTCTGCTACACCTAGTTAGTAGTAGCGCTCGTGTTGGAAAAGCGCTGCTGATAGTGGTAAGTAGCAGTAGCGTTTCTTCTGAAAAGCGCTACTGCTTATTTTTCCTGTATTTTTGAAATTGCAGCTTATTTTCGCTGTATTTATATAGGTTTTATATATAGTACTTTCATCATATGATTTTATGACCATGATTAGTTAGTATATATAACAGTGTGTGGAATGAAGGTGGATTGGGTTCAAGTGGAGGCAACATGTGGTGCACCACATGTTGCCTCCACTTGAATCTAATCCGCCAACACAAGCTATTTAATCATCATTATAGTCATTACCACCAACACTAGCTATTTAATCATCATAGTCATAGCGTAGCACATCATCATCTTCAAACTCATTCTAGCTAGCTAATCACCACCAACACTAGCTACGGTAGCTATCTAATCACCACCAACACTAGCTAATAATAATCATCATAGTCATTACCACCAACACTAGCTATTTAATCATCATAGTCATAGTGTAGCACATTATCATCTTCAAACTCATTCTAGCTAGCTAATCACTCCAGCTGCTCTTTCTCGGGGAAAATAGCATAGAACATGCGTAGCACTCCTGCTTCATCATATTGGAGCATGCAGATGAACCTGTCTCCTAATTGTGGGTTGCACTTCTGATTGCTTCCCACTAGTACTTCTCTGTTGCGATCCTTCATAATTTTGCTCTAGTATTTGACTATTAAGACTTGCTCGCTTCGAGAAATGATGAATGCACTCATGTGCAATGCAGGATATCTTGGTCGTAAGCTAACCATTGTCATGCGACCTTTAGCCTCGATCCAATGAGGCACAACACTCATCGAGAGTCCCTGTTGAAGAACAGCATAGTAACATACTTAGCAATGAAGTTTAGCGTAAAAATGATGTATGCAAAAGATGCCTTGAGGACAAATAGTAAAAATCTTACCATCTTTCCTAAATAGATGTGACTGTAGTTCAATACACACACTAGTGGCACACATTTTGAGTACTAATATCTCGAAGTCCAGGAAAATAACTTGTCTTGACAGAATCAAGATCCTAAATCTATGAAATATAATGACCTATCTCCTCGCAGTTTAGTTCAGCCCCGACACAGTAGCAGGTGTTGTCTACCAAGCGCCGGACAGGTTTGCTTGAATGGAAATAAGCTGTCAATAGAAATTAGTTGTCAACTATTTTTAAATAAAAATATAAATTACTTAATAACTATGGTTGAGAAACTCACATAATGGTAGAACTGGAGGCGCTGCACATCGACCCAGATGTCGATATTACCTTCAATTTCATCTTCCGGACGAATATCAAAGGTGATAAGCATACCAGGCTCAAATGCATAAGCATTGCATAGTGCTCTCCAATTTTTGCATTCAAAATAGGTGTAGGTGTCTGCATTGTATAATTTTACGGCAAAAGTATAACCATGCTCGGTCCTCAAGTGGACTCTCTTTACCTCCATACTTTCCATAGTACAAAAACCAATCTTATCCAAGACATAAATTCTTGCATGACAGGGGATACACTAGTAGAATAGTAAAAAATTAAAATTATAAGTTAAAGCAAAAGAAGCAGAAGTCATACTTAATTACGAAAAAAGACTTATCGTTGTGACTTACTCTATCCACTTCGAAGGTCTCATCCAGCATGATGCTGAAATGCCTACCACCAACTAGGTGAGGCCTGTCGCACAGGCCGCGCTTCTTCACCATGGCTCCCCGTCAAAGCAGCAACTCATAATAGGAGGTGACCAGGCAGTGGAGGTCGTCCCGGGCAGAGCAGCTCGAGGGCTCGCCGGAGTTCTGGTCGAGGCGGAGGGGTGGGACAGCGTGAACTTGTGTCCAGAAGACATGGAGAGAAGTAGGGGTCGGACATGGAGAGAGGCGAAGATAGCCAGAGCTAGACAGCATGGTGGTGCCACGCCGTTCCCCGATGTGTGGGCAGGCGGTGTCCACGTCGTCCGTCTCGAGAATGGTGGCGCGTGGGTGGGCGGCATCTATGGGCTCTGCAGCCTCTGGTGTCGGATCAAACTCAAGACATGATCTATCCAAGCGCTATGAGCTCCCTGTCCATGAAGGATCCACGCGGATCGGGCGCGAGCAGGAGCTCAACCGGGACAAAAGGTCCCAATTGCAATCTTTATTTTGCTTATAGGGGGCTTTATCACTACTAGGGAAAAGGCTAGCAGCAGCACGGGTTCTAGGTATATCAGTAGCGCGGGGAACGGCGCTACTAATAAGGCGCTACAGCTAACCCGTAGCAGTAGCGCGTGCTGAAGGAAATATGCCCTAGAGGCAATAATAAAGTTATTATTTATTTCCTTATATCATGATAAATGTTTATTATTCATGCTAGAATTGTATTAACCGGAAACATAATACATGTGTGAATACATAGACAAACAGAGTGTCACTAGTATGCCTCTACTTGACTAGCTCATTGATCAAAGATGGTTATGTTTCCTAACCATAGACATGAGTTGTCATTTGATTAACGGGATCACATCATTAGGAGAATGATGTGATTGGCTTGACCCATTTCGTTAGCATAGCACTTGATCGTTTAGTTTGTTGCTATTGCTTTCTTCATGACTTATACATGTTCCTATGACTATGAGATTATGCAACTCCCGTTTACCGAAGGAACACTTTGTGTGCTACCAAATGTCACAACGTAACTGGGTGATTATAAAGGTGATCTACAGGTGTCTCCGAAGGTACTTGTAGGGTTGGCGTATTTAGAGATTAGGATTTGTCACTCCGATTGTCGGAGAGGTATCTCTGGGCCCTCTCGGCAATGCACATCACTTAAGCCTTGCAAGCATTGCAACTAATGAGTTAGTTGCAGGATGATGTATTACGGAACAAGTAAAGAGACTTAACGGTAACGAGATTGAACTAGGTAATGAGATACCGACGATCGAATCTCGGGAAAGTAACATACCGATGACAAAGGGAACAACGTATGTTGTTATGCGGTCTGACCGATAAAGATCTTCGTAGAATATGTGGGAGCCAATATGAGCATCCAGGTTCCGCTATTGGTTATTGACCGGAGACGTGTCTCGGTCATGTCTACATTGTTCTTGAACCCGTAGGGTCCGCACGCTTAAGGTTTCGATGACAGTTATATTATGAGTTTATGAGTTTTGATGTACCGAAGGAGTTCGGAGTCCCGGATGAGATCGGGGACATGACGAGGAGTCTCGAAATGGTCGAGACGTAAAGATCAATATATTGGACGACAATATTCGGACATCGGAAAGGTTCCGAGTGATTCGGGTATTTTTCGGAGTACCGGAGAGTTACGGGAATTCGCCGCGGAGTATATGGTCCTTATTGGGCCATATGGGAATAGAGGAGGGAGGCCAAAAGGAAGGAGGCGCGCGCCCCCTCTGGTCCGAATTGGACAAGGGGTGCAGCCCACTTTTCCTTGTTCCTCTCCTCCTCTTTCCTTCTCACCTACTCGAACAAGGGAAGGAGGAGTCCTACTCCCGGTGGGAGTAAGACTCCCCCCTTGGCGCGCCCTCCTCCTAGGCCAGCCGCCTCCCTCCCTTGCTCCTTTATATACGGGGGCAAGAGGGCACCCATAGACACAACAGTTGGTCATTGATCTCTTAGCCATGTGCGGTGCCCCCCTCCACCATAGTCCTCGATAATATTGTAGTGGTGCTTAGGCGAAGCCCTGCGACAGTAGAACATCAAGATCGTCACCACGCCGTCATGCTGACGGAACTCTTCCCCAACATTCTGCTGGATCGGAGTCTGGGGATCATCATCGAGCTGAACGTGTGCTAGAACTCGGAGGTGTCGTAGTTTCGGTGCTTGATCGGTCGGGCTGTGAAGACGTACGACTACATCAACCGCGTTGTGCTAACGCTTTTGCTTTCGGTCTACGAGGGTACGTGGACAACACTCTCCCCTCTCGTTGCTATGCATCACCATGATCTTGCGTGTGCGTAGGAATTTTTTTGAAATTACTACGTTCCCCAACAGTGGCATCGAGCCAGGTTTTATGCGTTGATGTTGTGCACGAATAGAACACAAGTGAGTTGTGGGCGATATAAGTCATACTGCTTACCAGCATGTCACACTTTGGTTCGGCGGTATTGTTGGATGAAGCGGCCCGGACCGACATTACGCGTACGCTTACGCGAGACTGGCTCTACCGACGTGCTTTGCACACAGGTGGCTGGCGGGTGTCAGTTTCTCCAACTTTAGTTGAACCGAGTGTGGCTACGCCCGGTCCTTGGAACGTTAAAACAGCACCAACTTGACAATCTATCGTTGTGGTTTTGATGCGTAGGTAAGAATGGTTCTTGCTCAGCCCATAGCAGCCACGTAAAACTTGCAACAACAAAGTAGAGGACGTCTAACTTGTTTTTGTAGGGCATGTTGTGATGTGATATGGTCAAGACATGATGCTAAATTTTATTGTATGAGATGATCATGTTTCGTAACCGAGTTATCGGCAACTGGCAGGAGCCATATGGTTGTCGCTTTATTGTATGCAATGCAATTGCGCTGTAATGCTTTACTTTATCACTAAGCGGTAGCGATAGTCGTGGAAGCATAAGATTGGCGAGACGACAACGATGCTACGATGGTGATCAAGGTGTCGCGCCGGTGACGATGGTGATCATGACGGTGCTTCGGAGATGGAGATCACAAGCAGAAGATGATGATGGCCATATCATATCACTTATATTGATTGCATGTGATGTTTATCTTTTATGCATCTTATCTTGCTTTGTTTGACGGTAGCATTATAAGATGATCTCTCACTAAATTTCAAGATAAAAGTGTTCTCCCTGAGTATGCACCGTTGCAAAAGTTCGTTGTGCCCAGACACCACGTGATGATCGGGTGTGATAAGCTCTACGTCCATCTACAACGGGTGCAAGCCAGTTTTGCACACGCAGAATACTCAGGTTAAACTTGACGAGCCTAACATATGCAGATATGGCCTCGGAACACTGAGACTGAAAGGTCGAGCATGAATCATATAGTAGATATGATCAACATATTGATGTTCACCATTGAAAGCTACTCCATTTCATGTGATGAGCGGTTATGGTTTAGTTGATTTGGATCACGTGATCACTTAGAATATTAGAGGGATGTCTTTCTAAGTGGGAGTTCTTAAGTAATATGATTAATTGAACTTAAATTTATCATGAACTTAGTCCTGGTAGTATTAGCATATCTATGTTGTAGATCAATAGCTCGCGTTTAGCTCGCCTATTTTATTTTTGATATGTTCCTAGAGAAAACTAAGTTGAAAGATGTTAGTAGCAATGATACGGATTGGATCCGTGATCTGAGGTTTATCCTCATTGATGCACAGAAGAATTATGTCCTTAATGCACCGCTAGGTGATAGACCTATTACAGGAGCAGATGCAGACGTCATGAATGTTTGGCTAGCTCAATATGATGACTACTTGATAGTTTAGTGCACCATGCTTAACAGCTTAGAATCGGGACTTCAAAGACATTTTGAATGTCATGGATCATATGGATGTTCCAGGAGTTGAAGTTAATATTTCAAGCAAATACCCGAGTTGAGAGATATGAAGTCTCCAACAAGTTCTATAGCTAAAAGATGGAGGAGAATAGCTCAAGCAGTGAGCATGTATTCAGGTTGTCTGGGTACTACAATCGCTTGAATCAAGTGGGAGTTAATCTTCTAGATAAAATAGTGATTGACAGAATTCTCTAGTCACCATCACCAAGTTAGTAGAACTTCGTGATGAACTATAGTATGCAAGGGATGACGAAAATGATTCCCGAGCTTTTCATGATGATGAAATCGATGAAGGTAGAAATCAAGAAAGAGCATCAAGTGTTGATGATTAACAAGACCACTAGTTTCAAGAAAAGGGCAAAGGGAAAGAAAGGGAACTTCAAGAAGAACGGCAAGCAAGTTGCTGCTCAAGTGAAGAAGCCCAAGTCTGGTCCTAAGCCTGAGACTAAGTGCTTCTACTGCCAAGGGACTGGTCATTGGAAGCGGAACTACCCCAAGTAATTGGCGGATAAGAAGGATGGCAAAGTGAACATAGGTATATTTGATATACATGTTATTGATGTGTACTTTACTAGTGTTTATAGCAACCCCTCGGTATTTGATACTGGTTCAGTTGCTAAGAGTACTAACTCGAAATGGGAGTTGCAAAATAAACATAGACTAGTTAAGGGTGAAGTGACGATGTGTGTTGGAAGTGGTTCCAAGATTGATATGATCATCATCGCACACTCCCTATACTTTCGGGATTAGTGTTGAACCTAAATAAATGTTATTTGGTGTTTGTGTTGAGCATAAATATGATTGGATCATGTTTATTGCAATACGGTTATTCATGTAAGTTAGAGAATAACTGTTGTTCTATTTACATGAATAAAACCTTCTATGGTCATACACCCAATGAAAATGGTTTGTTGGATCTCGATCGTGGTGATACACATTTTCATAATATTGAAGCCAAAAGATGCAAAGTTAATAATGATAGTGCAACTTATTTGTGGCACTGCCGTTTAGGTCATATTGGTGTAAAGCGCATGAAGAAAATCCATGCTGATGGGCTTTTGGAATCACTTGATTATGAATCAGTTGATGCTAGGAAACCATGCCTCATGGGCAAGATGACTAAGACTCCATTCACCGGAACAATGGAGCGAGCAACAGATTTGTTGGAAATTATACATACTGATGTATGTGGTCCGATGAATATTGAGGCTCGCGGCAGGTATCATTATTTTCTGATCTTCACAGATGATTTGAGCAGATATGAGTATATCTACTTGATGAAACACAAGTATGAAATATTTGAAAAGTTCAAAGAATTTCAGAGTGAAGTGGAGAATCATTGTAACAAAAATAAAAGTTTCTACGATATGATCACAGAAGTAAAATATTTGAGTTACGAGTTTGGCCTTCAGTTAAAACAATGTGAAATAGTTTCACTACTCACGCCACCTGGAACACCACAGTATAATGGTGTGTCCGAACGTCGTAACCATGATTTATTAGATATGGTGCGATCTATGATGTCTCTTACTGATTACCACTATCGTTTCGGGGTTATGCATTAGAGACAGCTACATTCACGTTAAATAGGGCACCATCTAAATCCGTTGAGACGACACCGTATGAACTGCGGTTTGGTGAGAGACCTAAGCTGTCATTTCTTAAAGTTTTGGACTGCGATGCTTATGTGAACAAGTTTCAACATGATAAGCTCGAAGCCAAACCGGAGAAGTAAATCTTCATAGGATACCCAAAAGAAAATGTTGGGTACACCTTCTATCACAGATCCGAAGGCAAGATATTCATTGCTGAGAATGGATCCTTTCTAGCGAAGGAGTTTATCTCGAAAGAAGTGAGTGGGAGGAAAGTAGAACTTGATGAGGTAACTGTACCTGCTCCCTTATTGGAAAGTAGTTCATCATAGAAATCTGTTCCTGTGACTACTACACCAATTAGTGAGGAAGCTAATGATGATGATCATGTAACTTCAGATCAAGTTACTACTGAAACCTCGTAGGTAAACCAAAGTGAGATTTGCACCAGAGTGGTACGGTAATCCTATTCTAGAGGTCATGTTACTTGACCATGACGAGCCTACGAACTATGAGGAAGCGATGATGAGCCCAGATTCCACGAAATGGCTTGAGGCCATGAAATATGAGATGAGATCCATGTATGAGAACAAAGTATGGACTTTGATTGACTTCCCCAATGATCGGCGGGCCATTGAGATTAAATGGATCTTAAAGTGGAAGACGGATGCTGATATTAGTGTTACTATCTACAAAGCTAGAATTGTCGCAAAAAGGTTTTCGACAAGTTCAAGGTGTTGACTATGATGAGAGTTTCTCACTCGTATCTATGCTTAAGTATGTCTGAATCTTGTTAGAAATTGCCGCATTTTATGAAATCTGGCAAATGGATAAACAAAACTGCATTCCTTAATGGATTTATTAAAGAAGAGTTGTATATGATGCAACCAGAAGGTTTTGTCAATCCTAAAGGTACTAACAAAATATGCAAGCTCCAGCGATCCATCTATGGACTGGTGCAAGCATCTCGGAGTTGGAATATACGCTTTGATAAGTTGATCAAAGCATATAGTTTTATACAGACTTGCGGTGAAGCCTGTATTTACAAGAAAGTGAGTGGGAGCACTACAACATTTCTGATAAGTATATGTGAATGAAATATTGTTGATCGGAGATAATGTAGAATTATTCTGCAAAGCATAAAGGAATGTTTGAATGGAGTTTTTCAAAGAAAGACCTCGATGAAGTTGCTTACATATTGAGCATCAAGATCTATAGAGATAGATTAAGACACTTGATAAGTTTTTCACTGAATACATACCTTGACAAGATTTCGAAGTAGTTCAAAATGGAACAGTCAAAGAAGGAGTTCTTTCCTGTGTTACAAGGTGTGAAGTTGAGTAAGACTTAAAACCCGACCACGGCAGAAGATAGAGAGAAAATGAAAGTCATTCCCTATGCCTCAGCCATAGGTTCTATAAAGTATGCCATGCTGTGTACCAGACCTATTGTATACCCTTCCCTGAGTTTGGCAAGGGAGTACAATAGTGATCTAGGAGTAGATCACTAGACAGCGGTCAAAATTATCCTTAGTGGAATAAGGATATGTTTCTCGATTATGGAGGTGACAAAAAGGTTCGTCGTAAAGGGTTACGTCGATGCAAATTTTGACAATGATCCAGATGACTCTAAATCTCAATCTGGATACATATTGAAAGTGGGAGCAATTAGCTAGAGTAGCTCCGTGCAAAGCATTGTTGACATAGAAATTTGCAAAATACTTACGGATCTGAATGTGGCAGACCCGTTGACTAAACTTCTCTCACAAGCAAAACATGATCACACCTTAGTACTCTTTGGGTGTTAATCACATAGTGATGTGAACTAGATTATTGATTCTAGTAAACCCTTTGGGTGTTGGTCACATGTCGATGTGAACTATGGGTGTTAATCACATGGTGATGTGAACTATTGGTATTAAATCACATGGCGATGTGAACTAGATTATTGACTCTAGTGCAAGTGGGAGACTGAAGGAAATATGCCCTAGAGGCAATAATAAAGTTATTATTTATTTCCTTATATCATGATAAATGTTTATTATTCATGCTAGAATTGTATTAACCGGAAACATAATACATGTGTGAATACATAGACAAACAGAGTGTCACTAGTATGCCTCTACTTGACTAGCTCGTTGATCAAAGATGGTTATGTTTCCTAACCATAGACATGAGTTGTCATTTGATTAACGGGATCACATCATTAGGAGAATGATGTGATTGACTTGACCCATTCCGTTAGCATAGCACTTGATCGTTTAGTTTGTTGTTATTGCTTTCTTCATGACTTATACATGTTCCTATGACTATGAGATTATACAACACCTGTTTACCAGAGGAACACTTTGTGTGCTACCAAACGTCACAACATAACTGGGTGATTATAAAGGTGCTCTACAGGTGTCTTAGAAGGTACTTGTTGGGTTGGTGTATTTCGAGATTAGGATTTGTCACTCCGATTGTCGGAGAGGTATCTCTGGGCCCTCTCGGTAATGCACATCACTTAAGCCTTGCAAGCATTGCAACTAATGAGTTAGTTGCAGGATGATGTATTACGGAACGAGTAAAGAGACTTGCCGGTGACGAGATTGAACTAGGTATTGAGATACCGACAATCGAATCTCGGGCAAGTAACATACCGATGACAAAGGGAACAACGTATGTTATTATGCGGTCTGACCGATAAAGATCTTCGTAGAATATGTGGGAGCCAAAATGAGCATCCGGGTTCCGCTATTGGTTATTGACCGGAGACGTGTCTCTGTCATGTCTACATTGTTCTCGAACCCGTAGGGTCCGCATGCTTAAGGTTTCGATGACAGTTATATTATGAGTTTATGATTTTTGATGTACCGAAGGAGTTTGGTGTCCCGGATGAGATCGGGGACATGACGAGGAGTCTTGAAATGGTCGAGACGTAAAGATCGATATATTGGACGACTATATTCGGACATCGGAAAGGTTCCGAGCGATTCGGGTATTTTTCGGAGTACCGGAGAGTTACGGGAATTCGCCGGGGAGTATATGGGCCTTATTGGGCCATATGGGAATAGAGGAGAGAGGCCAAAAGGAAGGAGGTGCCCCCCCCTCTGGTCCGAATTGGACAAGGGGTGCAGCCCACTTTTCCTTGTTCCTCTCCCCCTCTTTCCTTCTCTCCTACTCCAACAAGGGAAGGAGGAGTCCTACTCCCGGTGGGAGTAGGACTCCCCCCTTGGCGCGCCCTAGGCCGGTCGCCTCCCTCCCTTGCTCCTTTATATACGGGGGCAAGGGGGCACCCCATAGACACAACAGTTGATCATTGATCTCTTAGCCGTGTGCGGTGCCCCCCTCCACCATAGTCCTCGATAATATTGTAGTGGTGCTTAGGCGAAGCCCTGCGATAGTAGAACATCAAGATCGTCACCACGCCATCGTGCTGACGGAACTCTTCCCCGACATTCTACTGGTTCGGAGTCCGGGGATCGTCATCGAGCTAAACGTGTGCTAAAACTCGGAGGTGCCGTAGTTTCGGTGCTTGATCGGTCAGGCCGTGAAGACGTACGACTACACCAACCGCGTTGTGCTAACGCTTACGCTTTCGGTCTACAAGGGTACATGGACAACACTCTCCCCTCTTGTTGCTATGCATCACCATGATCTTGCGTGTGCGTAGGAATTTTTTTGAAATTACTACGTTCCCCAACACGTGCACACCCGTGCTACTGCTATACAAGTGTAGCAGCAGCGCGCTTCGTGGAAGCTCGCTACTGCTAATAGCTATAGCGCGCTTTGCCTGGACGCGCTACTGCTACTATGGCGCTGCTGCTAACTTTTCTCCACTCGCTACTGCTAATTTTAGTAGTTTTTTTTTCTGCATATTTGTTTTGTATTTGAATAGGGTTTATACAATAATCTTTAGCATATGATACACATACAAATGTAATCATAGCATATACATACAAATAGTCTCATCAAATCATGTCATCATCATAATCATCATCCAACACAAAGTGGTCTCTCGTCATCATCTCGAAAATAGCGATACAAATCTCGATTACTTGAAACTACATCGTCATCCATCTAAACAATGATATACGCGAGAAGGGCTATCACTTTGCGTGAACCTAAACTAACTACTGGCTGTCACTCGGAAACTGGAAACCGGTACACCTGGGCCTGACATTCCGACCACTCATCATATACTCCTGGCGTAGCACTTCTTCGCCATCGATGATCTATACACCCGCATTGTCACATGAGTCGATGACATGCAACATATATAGTTGAGCAACAGAAAGAGACAGACTTGGCAAAATAGAAGCAACATATCATAAGCATAAATAACAAAGTTCATCATACCCAAAATGCCCTAACTAGAGTGATCTTCGCTAGTCGAGGAGGATGGTTTAATTACATCACAAATAAAGTTTCTTCATGCATAATTCAAAGTTTCGTCATACAGATAGTATGGACTAAACGGACACATTGTCATATACCGACAATCACTCCATTTCGTGCCATCCATCCAAGTCAGGGAGATGGTCCCCGAGCTTAGTGAAAGGCTTCAGGTCGAGATGATGAGCGGCTACGCATGTTCGGACGTCTTCTCGCGACATATGTCCTTCTTCGTAGAACATCCATGTTTTTTCGACGACCTCCTTCATGATGATTTGGGCAAGTTCGCGCTGGATGTGATAGAACTTAGCTCGAAGTCGATGATCCTCGATATCTCCTAAGTTCTTTGCCCATTGCAGAATATGGGCATTGCCGGATGTAGGTAACATGCGAAGGTTCTGGTGATCCTGTCTGTACTCCAGCATCTGGTGTAGGACATAGAATCCATCATTAAGAGAATCACTCGGTTGCTGGATGCAGCAGAAGTCGGTCTTATGGCCGAAGGCGGGCCTGCCGTCCTTTTTCTTCTTGTCCTTGACCTCTCCACCCCGTGCGCCGTAGTAAAACATAGCACTGTCGAGAACAGACTTGATGTGGGTGTAATCCTTTTTGTTAATGTTCTTCGACGATTCCAAGTAAAGAGCGTGGGAGTATCGGGGGTAGAGGATGATGAGGACGGTGCGCCCGCTGCTTCGCAAAATAAGTACACCTCAAATTAATTAGCCTCCATCGTGTAAATGAATGATTGAAATCAAAGGAAGGATATCCGCGTGGATAACTTACATGGGATGATAAGGCACGAGAATCGCCTCCTTGTCCTTATTGGCGAGCATGAAATTGACGATGTATTCCCTCGCGTATTCACAGTGCTTTGCGTAGACTCCCAAGGAGGCCTCGTGCATGAAGTACGGGTCAGCGACACATATATGAGGTATCTGCTCAACCCCGATGAGGTAGTTCACTACAAGAAATATGTCAACTTATGACCTTCTGTCAGTGACCCTCGAAGAATTGGTCATAAATTTATGACCATTTTAGACCAGTTGGTCAAAAGCTGTTCAGGGGGCTCCAAACCCTAAACCACTGCGACCATTTTGGTCAGAAAGGTCGTAATTTCCTTACACGAAATGGTCACAAAGCAAACAGTGCTAGTCCGCTGCCTTATTTCTAGTTGTTAATGACCAATATAGATGGTCATAGCCTTGTAGATTGTGGTGGGTTGTGATGACTAGGCGCCATCTCATCAGTTTTGCCTATGTGTCATGTCCATGTGGCAGTTTTTGCCCTAGGTTGTGAAGCAACCTATATTTCTATCATTCCCAAAATTCCCAAAAAAATCTCATAAATTCTTTGGGGCATATCTTCATCAAATATGTAAAAATCCTTCCTTGCCTAGTTCAAAACTAATTCAACAATATTCATTTTCCTATTCTGTTCACAACAACACTTTATGAAGGAAGTGCTATTTATATATTCTTGATTGCCCTCGGAATTTTTGGGCACTCTTTCCTATCCAAATCATTACCGCATGACAAAATTCAGCTCCATTTGCCTAGCAAATCTTCTTCGGCAAATTTCCAAAGTTTTTGTCCACCTAGAAGCATTGTGAAGGAAGTACCTTTTTTATATCTCTAAATGACATGAAATTTATACAGTTCCTTCATATGTCCAAATTATCACCCTCCTCCAAATTGCAGCTCAGTCAAATCATCTATGTGAGCCCAGGTTCAATTTATATTTTATGGCCAAATTGGCACGTTGCAAAGCAAGTGTTATATAGACCCCTCCTATTACCCTCAAACTTTTCGGGCACTCTTCCATACCCAAATCATTGCCACATGATAATATTCAGCTCAATTTTCCTAGTAAATCTTTCTCGGGAAATTTCCAAAGTTTCTACCTCGAGAGAAGCTTTGTGAAGTAAGTACTAGCTAGGCTTACCCAAATGATCTGAAAATTTACCAGAGCATGACCATACCTAAGTAACTTACCTACACCAATTTTGAGCTCATTTCATTCATCCAATCTCTCTCACTAGTTTTCCCAAGTTTCTGTCCATAGAAGAGCATTGTGAAGGAAGTACTACTTTGGCATGTCCAAATGGTATCAATTTTCTACAATGCTTTCCTATGCCCAAATAACCATCCTTCACAAAATTTCAACTCACTCCATTCATTATTTTGAGCCCAGCTTCAACATTCATATTTTTGTCCAGCGTGGTACTTTGCAAAGCAAGTACCACCTAGGATCCTCCTTTTGAGCTCAAAATTTGTGAAGACATTCTCCTTAGTAGATGATCATCCTCAGCCAAAACTCACGCCCATTGGCCATGTGCATTTCCCGTACCGCTAATCAAACACTTGGCTGCTAATTCATGTTTGAGCATCGATCGGTCTCCTCGTGAGAATCTTATGTTGTAATTTTCTTCCTAGCACCAACCTGGGGAGTGCCCAACCCACTAGACATGTCTAAGCCACCCAGAACACATGGCAACGCCACGGTCACGCGGTGACCACGCGGCGGGCATGCGAGTTTACGCGCTCTAGAGATGGGGCCCTCGGCCACCGCCCAAACCTCGACGTATCGCCACCAAACCATGTATTTATGATTAAATAGGTACTTATGTACCTAGAAATGATTTTTGGAAAAAATAAATAGCAAACTATGAGGCAGCTGCAGTTCAAATTTGACCCGCTTCCAGCTGAATCGGCGGAAATTTGTCTTTTTCACGAGAGGTGGATCAAAACTTTTTACACCCAACCATTTTGTCAATTGTGCATTAAATATGTCCTAGTATTTTATAAAATTGATTTGGTCCAATTTTGCAACAATTATTTGGTAGTTCCTTCACAAAAAAACCTCCTTTCGGGCACTCGGAAAATGAAAAATGGTTTTTCGTCCAAAGAAAATGAAAACTTCCTTAGGCAACATTGTTTGCCATTCCAATATGCACCCTTGTGCACAATATGAGAACATTTGAACAAACTATGCCACGAATGTGGCCATAAGATTGATCATTTGGCTTGAAAGCCATAAATCTTCAGAGATGATAGCTCATTTCTGAGAACACTTTTTTAAAATAATTTCCGTATTACAAGTTTGTTATTTTTCTTGGGAACTTGGCCACATATAATGACACAATGCGAAGGTTTCCCAATTTTTTGATTTTTTTTGAATTTTTTATGCCCGTTTCAAAATGCGGTCAAAACGGCGGGCTTGACCGTTCCTAGCTAGTGGTTGAATCTTGGAAAACTTTTGGTGTTTCTCTAATTAAATAGATACTTATGTACCTAGAAATGATTTTTGGAAAAAATAAATAGCAAACTATGAGGCAGCTGCAGTTCAAATTTGACCCGCTTCCAACTGAATCGGCGGAAATTTGTCTTTTTCACGAGAGGTGGATCAAAACTTTTTACACCCAACTATTTTGTCAATTGTGCATTAAATATGTCATAGTATTTTAGAAAATTTATTTGGTCCAATTTTGCAACAATTATTTGGTAGTTCCTTCACAAAAAAACCTCCTTTCGGGCACTCGGAAAATGAAAAATAGTTTTTTCGTCGAAAGAAAATGAAAACTTCCTTAGGCAACATTGTTTGCCATTCCAATATGCACCCTTGTGCACAATATGAGATCATTTGAACAAACTATGCCACGAATGTGGCCATAAGATTGATCATTTGGCTTGAAAGCCATGAATCTTCAGAGATGATAGCTCATTTCTGAGAACACATTTTTAAAATAATTGTCGTATTACAAGTTTGTTATTTTTCTTGGGAACTTGGCCACATATAATGACACAATGCGAAGGTTTCCCAATTTTTTGATTTTTTTAATTTTTTATGCCCAGTTTCAAAATGCGGTCAAAACGGTGGGCTTGACCGTTCCTAGCTAGTGGTTGAATCTTGGAAAACTTTTGATGTTTTTCTGATTAAATAGATACTTATGTATCTAGAAATGATTTTTAAAAAAATAAAGAGCAAACTATGAGGCAGCTGCAGTTCAAATTTGACCCGCTTCCAACCGAATCGGCGGGAATTTGTCTTTTTCACCAGAGGTGGATCAAGGCTTTTGACACCCAACCATTTGGTCAATTGTGAATCAAATATGTCCTAGTATTTTAGAAAATTGATTTGATCCATTTTTACAACAATTATTTGACAGTTCCTTCACAAAAAAATCATTTTGGGCACTCGAAAAATGAAAAATGAATTTCCATGCAAAGAAAATGAAAACTCCCTTAGGCAACATTGTTTGGAATTCCGTCGTCAAAGTTTGTTCTTTTTACCAGGAATTAGGTCACATATAATGACACGGTGCGAAGATTTTTTTTTTTGAATTTCATATGCCCGTTTTCAAAATATGTTCAAAACGACGGGCATGACCGTTCGTAGCTAGCGGTTGGATTTTGCCAAACTTTTGGAGTAAATTGTGAAGCAGCCGTTGTTCAAATTAAACCCTGTTCCTGTTGATTTTGTAGAAAATAAATGGTTGAAAATAGCTAAAATATAAAAAATGCATCAAGTTGGTAATCATTCAAACAATGTGGTCTAATTTGTGTGAAAATTTTAATAGTGCCATTTTGCAAGATATTCTTGGTAGCTGCCTCACAGAAAGTCATGTTTTTAATACTGAGAAACTAGTATTTTATATGACATATGTATCAAACCAATCAGGACAGAGAAACACTCTTCCCACGGATCACCCCTCTCTAACCAATCTGAGCTGTCAAAGCCAAACAGATCCAACGTCTCTCAACCCTTCTCGCTTTGGTCCAAATGGATGGAAATTTTGGGTTGAGAGTAAGCGCGCGCGCGCCCAGAAGGCTCAGCCCACCCTCCACTTTCAGAACTGAACCTAAAACGCAAAAAGAAGGAAAGAAAGAAAAAAAGCAAACCCTACCCCGACCCACTCCTCGTCCCACCCACCCCGATCCATCCCCTCCCTCCCATATCGCCGCCGCCGCGACCCACACACCGCCTCGTCCCTCCCACAGCTCACGCCGGCGGCCTCCTCCCTCCCATCTGCTTCACTCCCACCTCAGGCGCCTCCCCACCCTTCCACCTCTCTCTCCCACAACCCTCTCTCCTTCCCGGGACACATCTCCGCCGCCACAGGTGCCGGCCGATTCCGGCGTTCTCCAGCGACTCCCGCCACCCCGCAGCACCGTCCCGAGCTCGCCTCGCTCTGTTAGATCTTCCCCCTTGCGGGATTCGCTGCTCCCGGCCTCCAATGCTCAGCCGCAACCCTCCCACTAGGGTTTCAGGGGCGACGACGCCTCCATCGCCGGCACGGCTCCGGTGACCCCTCTCCGACATCTACTGCGCCGCCACACGGGGCTCAACCTCCTAGTTCTTCTCCGCCCTCCCTCGCCCCCACCCCACCCACAGCCTCACTCACAACACACCTACCACACGTGCAGAGCGAGATCCAGATGGCGACGGAGCTGACGGCGGACCTCCCCAGCGGCTCCTTATCCCACTCCCCTCAGTCAGGTGTGAATCCTCTCCTCTCCTCTCTCCCCTGCAAATTTCCGTAGCAACCAGGCAAATAACTTCAGCTGCCTTCTGTTTTCCTCCAGACCTCGGCGCAGGTTTCTCGGCGGTCGACGGGCAGACATGGGCGGCGGGGAAGGGGAAGAGAAGCCCTTCAATTTCCTCCAGATCCTCTGCTGTGCGTCCTCTCCTCCTTCCCCATCTCTCTCATTCTTTGGTTCCCATCTCCATCCGTGGATTATTAGTGGCTCAGTACAAGCTCGCTTCGCCTTCTGCAACCTTACAGTCAGTCACGGGTGAAGGGGACTGATTACGTGTGCTGTTTTTTTGCCCGCTCGCTTGCAGAGGGAGTCATAGCCGAGAGGAGCCGCCGGCGTCGTGGTGGAGACGACGCTCTACCCCATCGATGCCATCAAGACCAGGCTTCAGGTGAAGATGTGTAGTTCAGTCTCTGATTTTGCTTGTTTGCAATGCAATGGCCGGTTAATTAGACCCCATAACCTGCTCCCAAGCAACATGCTATTTTAAACTGAATGCACAACACTCAAGGATGCCATTATCTGACGGCCCGCTGTATATTGTACTGCCTGCACTGGATGCCATGTCGGAAGCTGGTACAAATATCTGTTTCCAATATGGGGAAACCACAAAAAAGTGCATACCTATTTCCAACTTTGAATGACATTCTGTAAATCTTTGTTCCCAATATGGCACAAATCGTTGCATATAATACCTATTTTTCCTGTAAATCTTATGAATACTCCATGCTATGTGCGACTGCCAATTTGAGCTTTCTATAATCAGTGAATATAGCAGTTCTCCTGTTGTTATTCAAATAAATAAATCATGCAAGTGGTAGTATAAAAAGACCTGCTTGCATAAACCTCTCGGGGACTATTGACATCTCATTATATTCTCTGCTTCCACTTATATCCTGAGCATGTACTCTAATAGTTAGTTCCTAGAACATGACAATGGATTGCTTTTCTTTATATACCCCACTATCCATACCCCCAGGTATTAGTAAAACTATGAGGACACCTTATGTATATTGTGTTAGATTAGTGCGCAATCTTATTAGAAACATCTGAATGCTGAGGCTATTTCCTTTATACTAAATCTTGCAATTCTTGGTTGCGGCTTCTGTTTTTTCCCTTGGTACCCACTCACGGCCGCCTTCTGCTTGTGCTTCTTTTCTCAGGACGATGGTCTAGCGGCACATGGCGCCGGAGTTGAGCCTGGGCATGAGGAGCTCGCCGTCGTTCCCCACGCCTTCCTCCTCTCGCCCCTCCCCTTCCAAACTCCCCACAGCGACGGCTAGCGACGATTATACTACTATTGTGTTTGGGTGCCTAATTGACTGATTGCCCACCTTTGAAAATTTTGTTTATATATATAAAAATCTTGAAGGTGCCACAAACTGCCAATAATGATGTTGATTATTCTCCAGTGAATGTGAATGAGAATGTATCATTTGTCTAGACATGGAGTCTGTGGAGATAGAGTTCATTAGTTTTTGGTGTATTCCTCTAGAGTTCATTTAGCAAAGTTCAGAAACGCAAACAACATCAGTTCATTAGTTACACTAAGCATTTGCCTGCCTAAGTTGTATTTAGACCAAAATTTGCTAATAGACACCCCCCTTCACAGATCTGCTATTTTTTGGCGTGCACATGATATGTATGTCTTAACAGTTTCCAGCAATTGTGTTCTATTGTTTGATTAAATGAGTCAAAACCTGAAGGAGATCTAGATTAACAGTAGAATCACATAGTTGTAATTACCCGAGAAATTTTAACAGAAGCTCACTGTTATGTCCTCCATCGGGCGATCTTGTTTGTTATCGCAGTAGAATTTGGTGTGCTTGAATAAAATGGCGCTCATTTGCATCATTGTATTTCTGCAGAGTTTTAAGAAGAATTCTGGTACGAACGCACTGACCGTATACTTGTACATGTGCAGCTGAGGAACATCATGTGGGCTACTTCCAAGCATGATGTGTACGTGATGTAGAACTATTCTGTGATGCATTGGTCGTCCTTACTCCGCAAAGGAAAAGAAGTGCTCAACGTGGCAGGCCCAAATCAGGTGATCTACCACAGAGCGATGTGATAGTCCTCTATCGTCGGAATTTCGGTCAATCTCTGATCCACTGTGCGACCACACTGTGCAGGATATGCAGGGAGGTCGGCCCTTGTCCAGGGGAAGATCAGCACCATGACGGTGAAAGACAACCTCGGCAGTGCCTTCTAGCAAGATTTCAATCATAATCTGTGCATACTTGTTTATGATATGTGTGTGCCTCCATCAATCCTCTTTGGCATCATAGGATACAAGATACCAAGACTAGCAGTTCTTGTCTTGCTTATGTTTTGTGATCTCAGCTTATCTAATAAAACTGGCAATTATAGGATACAAGATACCATAACTACATAACTGGGGTCATTTGCGTTACTGTAGTTGTGCCGTCTGGCTAGTGGGCTAATATGGGAGCCACAGCATGGCATCCTTCTCCATTGTAGATCCATTGTATTTGCATGCTGCTATATTATGTCAAGTTGAGTGAAGCAAACATATCCTGGTGTGTGTGTGTGTGTGTGTGTTAACATCTCCTAATGCTCCTACCAGCTTTCTGACTTTGGCAAATGATTTGACTCCTCTCACCTGGCCTAGGAGCAACACCACTGCTGATGAGAGCAGATCCTTTCCCTCAATAGATTAGCATCATTCCATTCTTACTGTGTAGTAGAATTGGTAGTGATAGAGTGGGTGAATCTATGTGATGTAGAGATACACTAAGATAATGCAAAAATATATATTAGTTCCGCTAATGCTTACCAGTGAATTCAAGTCTCCTTATTTGCAGGTCCAACACTTGTGCATACTGATTTGTGTGCTTTCTGGTTTAGGGAGGAGCTGCATGCTCTGTACCAGCTCATCCTTGTCCTGCTCGAGGAGCAGGAGGAGGAGGGGCGCATCTAGCCAGCCACAAAGGGCCTGCTCTGTACGACCACGTCATCGGCCTGCTGCAGCATCGAGTTCAATATGTCAGGTGACCCTTCCTATCCTGATGATGTCTAGTAGATAGTTTGATGTATACCTGCTGCTGATTGATGCTCTTGTGGTTAGCATTATACTCCTGGAATCATATTCTACTATATCTAGTGTTCTTGTGGTTCTCGAAGATGCATCACAAACATCTAGTGTTCTGATATAAAATTGGTCTCTAAAATATGTTTCTAAAATTGGTCTCTAAAATATTATACTATACCTGTTGTTGATTGATGCTCTTGTGGTCTCTTGAAGTTGGCTGAATCTGTTGCTTTATCATATATTTGGTCCAACCAGAATCTGTTCTTGAAGTAATCAAATATTATACCCACTAGATAATTGGTCTCTAACCAGAATCTGTTGTTGTTATTGTGTCATCTGCTGATTACTTCTTCTATTAATCGCCTAGTGCTCTTGTTAGTGAGATTCATCTAGTATTTTCTTTGCAAAGCACGGAATGGTTTTGAGTAGTTGATCATTGCTTGATGGAACCTTCATGTCGTTAGCTTGCACTACAGTAACCAGATGCAATCCATTTTTATTAAATGCATTCTGGTTAGGATTTTGTCGTGGCTGTTCTGTTTCCTATAGATCTAGATCTGGTCACTACTGAAATTTCATTCTAGGACTTCATCATGTGATTATTAGTTATTTTTAACCAATGCTATTCCTAGCATGTGTACACTCTAATCTCTAATGATGTTTGTCTTTGTGTTCAGGAGCTCGAGGTCTACAAAATTTGAAGATCGAAACCATATAGCTCTACTCAGCAAAGAGCCGTCTCTTCTGTTTGATTGTAATAGAATGTAAATATTGCAATATTGTAATAGTAGGCATATCTGGGTTGTAATAACTATGTACAAATTGTAGTAGACTTAGTGTTATTTAACGTACTACATCTGTACTGTTCCGTTTGAAATAATGATTATGTATGTGATTTGAAAACGTGTGGAATGGAAACCTGACTTGTGGGATCCACTTATGAAAATAATCTAAGCATTTTTGAATTTTTTGTCAAGTGGGCCCAATGTGTGAGAAGATGACAAGTGGGACCAGCTCCAAAATATAATGGCCCAAACAATGTTAAAAGACCCGACCCAGAAATAAATAAAAGGCTGAAATGGGCTTGGCCCGTGTAACTTACAGAAAAAAATGCATTAAAAGGCCGAATTGTTGGGCCAGGCCCATGTAGAAAACCGAATTGGACCGGGCTGAATCTTGTGCCACATCAGCTTGCCACGCTGGATGCCTACGTGGCCTGGAGAGGTTGCTAGTGACCAAAACGGCACAGTGGACATATTTTGGTCATAAACGTTTGCGACCATTCCAAAAGAAAGGTCGCTATAGTCAGTTTGCGACGCCCAGATTTTGACCTTATGTTTTTTGTCACAAAAGGTCATAAATGGGAATTTGTGACCATTCAGTGACCAATAGTGGTGGTCATAAGTTGACATATTTCTTGTAGTGGTTCATGTGCAAAGCATAAAGGCGGGCAAACGCAAAATCCAGCTTCTTCAAGTGAAACATGTCGAAGATGTAATCGAATCAAAGGAAGAACTTCTCGGTGGGGAATGTGTCGACGTACGACAATCCCCGCGGCACGTTAACCACGCAGAGTGGGTATCCTGGATTTTTTAAGGCGATGAGGCCTTTCTCTATCCGCAGTACATCGTCATGAAGTCTCCTTAAATCGCCGAATCTGGCCCCTAGCGCTGCTTCAGGTAGGATTGGTTGACCGGGGATATGCCATTTTGCTGCACCGGGGATATCTATATGGTCTTGAACCCGAGGCTGCTGAGGCGGCTGGATCATAGAAGCAGCTTTTTTTGCCTTTCCTCGGTCTCTTCCTAGACTTCTTTACTACCGGAAGGTTGTCCATAATATGTTCAGACTCCGGAGGCGGCAATTCAGGCACCGAATCATGACGCTCAAACCCTAAGTAGGCGCCATTATTGACATACTCTTGAGTGTCATCGTCATCCTCATCCTCATCTATGGCGACATCACCAGTGACTAATGGAGTAGGCGAGGTGTTGATGTTCATACCTAACTGCGTGCTCGTGGGTGTGCTCCCGGCCGCCTCCAGATGAACCAGACTCTTTGGCCAGAATAGGACCCACCCATTGCAACAATCACCAAGCCGCCGCGGGGTCTCGTCATCATCCCCCACTAGTACCAGAGGAGCCAAATTCTCGTGGCCCGGTTTGACACTGGCCATGGAAACCTTGAAGACTTCCGGGGGGATCGGCCGGCTACGGAACAATGGTTCCTTTGGCTCCATTATCGTCACCTTCCCCACGTCCACCTTCTGGTCGCCGATGGTGTACAATATGGTGCACGGGGTTTCATCGGCCTGCAAAGAAAAGTCTGCGACGTGAGACATCCGGAAGGCAACGAAAACGGGAGATTATACATTTATTGAATGGGGCCGGTGTGACAGATACCGTGAGGGCGTCAAGCTCAGCCAAAGACGCAGCACCGCCAAGCACGCCCGGTGCCGAAGCCAGTGCCGGAGCAGGTGCGGAAGCCGGTGCGGGAGCAGGTGCAGGAGCCGGTGCGGGAGCAGGTGCAGCAGCCGCACTACAAGAAATATGTCAACTAGTGACCTTTTGTCAGTGACCCTGGAAGAAATGGTCATAGATCTATGACCATTTCAGACCAATTGGTCAAAAGCTGTTCGGGGGGCTCCAAACCCTAAACCATTGCGACCATTTTGGGCAGAAAGGTCGTAATTTCCTTACATGAAATGGTCATAAAGCAAACAACACTAGTCGGCTGCCTTATTTCTAGTTGTTAACGACCAATATAGATGGTCATAGCCTTGTAAATTGTGGTAGGTTGCTATGACTAGGCACCACCTCATCAGTTTTGCCTATGTGTCATGTCCATGTGGCAGTTGTTGCCCTAGGTTGTGAAGCAACCTAGATTTCTGTCATTCCAAAATTCCCAAAAAAATCTCATAAATTCTTTGGGTCATATCTTCGTCAAATATGTAAAAACCTTCCTTGCCTAGTTCAAAAATAATTCAAAAATATTCATTTTCCTATTCTGTTCAGAACAACAGTTTGTGAAGGAAGTACCACTTTGGCATGTCCAAATAGTATATATTTTCTACAGTGCTTTCCTATGCCCAAATAACCATCCTCCACCAAATGCCAGCTCAATCCATTCATTATTTTGAGCCAAGCTTCAACATTCGTATTTATGTCCAGTGTGGTAGTTTGCAAAGCAAGTACCACCTAGGCTCCTCCTTTTGAGCTGAAAATTTGTGAAGACGGTCTTCTTAGTAACTGATCATCCTCGGCCAAAACTCACGCCCATTAGCCATGTACATTTCACGTACCGCTAATCAAACACTTGACTGCTAATTCATGTTTGAGGATCGATCAGTCTCCTCGTAAGAATCTTATGTTGTAATTTTCTTCCTAGCACCTACCTGGGGAGTGCCCAACCCACTAGATATGCCTAGGATGCCCAGAACACATGGCAACGCCACGGTCACGCGGTGACCATGCGGCGGGCATGCGAGTTTACGCGTTCTAGAGTTGGGGGCCTCGGCCACCGCCCAAACCTCGATGTATCGCCACCAAACCATGTATTTATGATTAAATAGGTACTTATGTAACTATAAATGATTTTTGGAAAAAATAAATAGCAAACTACGAGGTAGCTACAGTTCAAATTTGACCCGCTTCCAACTGAATCGGCGGGAATTTATCTTTTTCACCAGAGGTGGATAAATACTTTTTGCACCCAACCATTTGGTCAATTGTGCATTAAATATGGCCTAGTATTTTAGAAAAATTATTTGGTCCAATTTTGCAACAATTATTTGGGAGGTCCTTCACAAAAAAACCTCCTTTTGGTCACTCGAAAAATGGAAAATGATTCTTTCGTCCAAAGAAAAAGAAAACTTCCTTAGGCAACATTGTTTGCCATTCCAATATGCACCCTTGTGCACAATATGAGATCATTTGAACAAACTATGCCATGAATGTGGCCATAAGATTGATCATTTGGCTTGAAAGCCATTGATCTCCATGCGTGATAGCTCGTTTCTGAGAACACTTTTTTAAAATAATTGCCGTATTACAAGTTTATTATTTTTCCTGGGAACTTGGCCACATATAATGACACAATGCGAAGGTTTCCCAATTTTTTGATTTTTTTGAATTGTTTATGACCGTTTCAAAATGCGGTCAAAACGGCGGGAATGGCCGTTCCTAGCTAGTGGTTGAATATTGGAATTTTTTTGGTGTTTCTCTTATTAAATAGATACTTATGTACCTAGAAATGATTTTTGGAAAAAATAAAGAGCAAACTATGAGGTAGCTACAGTTCAAATTTGACCCGTTTCCACCTAAACCGGCGGAAATTTATTTTTTTCATGAGAGGTGGATCAAAACTTTTGACACCCAACCATTTGGTCAATTGTATATTAAATATGAAGTAGTATTTTAGAAAATTGATGGAGTCCAATTTTGCAACAAATATTTGGTAGGTTCTTCACAAAAAAAACCCATTTTTGCCACTCAGAAAATGATTAAAAATAGCTAGAAAGATCAGAAATGCATACAAATGGGTCCTTATCCATAAAATGTGGTCTAACTCTAGTGAAAATTTGTGTGACGTCCTTTTGAAAAATATTTTTGATAGCTACTTCACAAAATCCCTCTATTTTTAATAGTTCAAAACTATTTTAAACCATTGATTTTCCGAACCAATCAGAACACTTCCCACGGACTGATGACATGGCGTCCATCCATCCATCGATCCATCTCTGCATCCCACATCCATCCATCCATCTTTCTACAGAAAAGAAATGAAAACAAAAAGAGATACCCCCCACCCGCAGCCCAAACCCTAGCTCAGATCGATCCCTTCCTCCCATCTCCGCGCCGCCGCCGCCCCCCTCCCGATCCAGTCCTCTCCCGCGCGGCAACCCTTCCTCCTCACCCACCACCCCGACCTCACCGCCCCCACATCGCCGGATCCACACCTCCTCATCCAGATCGACGATGACGCCCCCCCCCCCCACGTCGTCGCCCCCTCCTTCCCCGCAATGCTCCATCGAACCCTAGCACTCCAGATCCACCTCACGCGCTCCCCCTCGTCTCCCACATCGCCGTCGCCACCCAGTTCCCCTCACTTCTCCGTCCAGGCGCTGTCTCCATCAATCGATCTCCCGAGCAAGCGACCTCCCTCCCCCGCCGTCAAGGGGCCTACACGAACATCCACGAACCAAGGCCGGCAACGTCTACCGCGCGTTGGATCCAACACGAGGACGACGAGCAGGGAGCGGGCTTCCTCACTCTACTCCTTCTCCGGTGATGACCTTCCCCTCCGTGCGCGCGTTCCAGCAGTGGGCTTCTCCTTCCGCTTGCTTCGTGTCGCGGAGCCGTGGAGGAAGACCCATGGGCGCGGCGCCACTCCTGCCACAAGCGGCCATCGGCAGCGGCTGCTGCATCGTAGGTCAGTCCCGCCTCGCTCGTGCCCTTCCACCGCTTCCTCCTCCCTACCGCCGTCCTGGCCGGGCTCGCCTCCGCATCGCCCTCCCTGTCTGTGTCTGGTGTGTGCTCCGGTTCTCCCAGTCCCAACTATTGCGTTGTACTGGTATTTTGCTTCTTGAAGCGGATTCTGATGGGTTCTTTCTCTTCTCTTGGTGCTTGAGCAGACAGCGTATTCTAGGCCAGCACCGGATCGACATCGACGGGGAGGAGGAGCTTGTTGCAGACCAAGAGGGGTACGTGGTTTCACTTTCTTCTTATATTTAAGTTTAATCCTTCAGTCTCCATGGCGTGCGAGCATGGATGGAGGGACTTGGTCTGATTTTTGTGATGCTAGAGATAATTTGGTTGCAACTGATGCCTTTTTTAGTTTGAAGTGATGTTGTTGGATAGCACTCATGTGTTACCTAACTTCGAAATAGGTAGACGGCAGCTTGGATTTGACGGTGCAGGGCACGCACTGAAGATACTGAATTCACATGCTTGTTAACTGAATATAGCCTCTTGTTCTGCAACCTGCTTGACGAACTCACACTGTTAGGATTGACAAGGCTGGTGTGGAGTTGCTGGGCTTAATAAAATAGAGTTCAATGGTGAACTACCAAAGGAAATTACATAGTATCGTTCAGTAGTACATCAGTAAGAAACTTGGACATCAGATAGCTATTAGTAGGAAACTTGGATTCTGTATGTCCAGATAGCTATCATGCAAATGTGCACCCTTATTTCAAGCATTTCCGGACGGAGGGAGTAATTTTTAGAGAGTATACTTCTCACCATGTTCAGGACTTCCCAGCACCTTCATCTGATACGCATCCGTTTATTTTTGTCCATGCTTATCAGACTGCCCTATGAGCTTCGAGACCCATAACTAAGTAGTTGTTTTGCTTGTTTTTGAGCTACTGCCACTTTGAGTTGCTGTAGATGATGAGTAGATGATCTGGTGTACATTTTGTGGTCTGGAAACAAAATTACTAAGCAAGGTGAAGCCCTGAGCTTGACTTCATCGCTGTGCTCTGTTTATCTGACATGGTTGAAATGAGCGCTGTAAAGTTTCATGTCTAAGCTCAGTTTTTATCCTAAGTCCTGAAGTAATTATTTTGGTTACATCATAGTTTGCTGAGAATATTAACTTGAACATTGTATGTATGCCCTGATGCATGTACACACACGGTTCAGCAAATATCGAGCTGCAGCGAAACAATCTGGAGCTAGAGAACATCAAGGATAAGATCAAGGAAGTTCTTTCCTTGTTGGCAACATTGTGAGGTTCGTGCATCATTAGGATTGCTTGAGTGATCTCAGTACTGTCATTGTGATGTTCCTAACCTCCCTCTTTTCGCTATCCAGATCATGACCAAGAATGACAAGAAGGGAGGCTCGTCAACCACCTACCAGCACACCTATCATGACCGATGATGAGACGCTGAAGGTGCGCTTCTTGTTTGTACATTCCTTGCTTGGTTGGTGTCATGGAGATATGCACGTGCCATGTGTTGTATGACCTCTCTATTTTTGTTTCTTATCATATGTACTTATCTTGCCACTGCTCCTGCTTCTGAATCATGAAGTTAATAGTATCTGGCTTCTATGTGATGACATGTGTTGATAGATAGATACTAGCTATATGTTTTCCAGGTTACATGCTGATTGTACTCATTCAATTAACTCTTTTAAACATGACTTGGTTATTTAAACCCTGCCCTGCCTGTGTATATGCTAATTGTAGCTTCCCCTAATATATTCACTTTGCAAAACTATTGATGCTTTGATGCTAAATGCAATTTGTAGGGAGCTCGATGAAGCTTGGACGTTGGTGTGGGCTCCGATGGTGGTGGTGGTGCTGGGCTGGTTGTGGCCTCATGCGTGGTAGGGGGCTAGGCTGGCCCTTGACTTCAACAGTTTGACTACCTCCTTGGCTCCTGCCTCTGCACCATAAATCTCTGGTGAACTCCGGTGAACTCTTGGGGCTACCTTCTTCACTCTAATCATCTTCTTAGTTCTGTTGCTATGACGCATTGATTTGTATGCCTGGTTATTAGAGGTTTTTTTTGCTAGTACTTCTTGTAAGGCAATATAATTGGTTGTTTTGTGCTGCTGGCCTAATTAAACATGATCAGTATGTATACTTCTTTGAGATAGACATTTCATGCATGTTTATGAGGTACGAATTCTACAGATGTCACAAAATATTGGTGGCAAAGTGTCTTCTTATCTTTATATTTGCTTAGCTAAAATCTTAGAGTAACAATAACTGTACTTGACAAGTAAACATTAGCATCTTAAATGATCATCTTAAATGATTAGCTAAAATGATGTAGGAGTAGTAGAAACTTCATGGTTGATCCTGATTGCTGAACATGGGAGATGCATCTTCTTTTGCATATCAATTACATAGTAGTACTATGTAATGCTTGCCGATGTGGTACATTCAATACTGGCAGCACTGGCCATTAATTACACTGGCCATTTTACGCTAGGCTTTAGATTCTGCCGAGCCAGATCCGTTGACCTGCGGTTTGATTCGTGGCGTGTGAGATTTGTTCCTGGGCTGACGTGGTGTGTTTGCCGGTGTGATTTTCGCAGGCCTTGGACAAGATCAGTACGGTGCCGATGGAGGCCCTCGCCGCCGGCGTCGATGTGTCCATGATTGGGCAGTTTGGTGTTGGCTTCTACTCTGCCTACCTTGTTGCCGAGAGGGTCGTCGTCACCACGAAGCACAACGACGACGGGCAGTACGTGTGGGAGTCCCAGGCCGGTGGCTCCTTCACCGTCACTCGTGATATGTTTGGGAAGTAGCTCGGCAGGGGTACCAAGATGGTCCTCTACCTCAAGGACGACTAGGTATGCAGTCCAATCCTCCTATGATGTGATGGCTTACTCTTCATGTCTTGATGTGGTTCTCTGCTTAGTGTAGCTGTATTAGACTCACTATGAGATGTCCACTCTTGTTTTGTTAACAAACGTGAACTGTTAAGTCATCTATTCATGGCGGTTGCTTTTGTTCAGTATATATGTGTGCTTTCTGATTTGTATGCGTAGGTGGTTATGCATGTCGGTATACTAGAGCTAGTTGTATGTGCTCATTAACTTCCTGTTGTCACTTTGTCAGCATCAATCCAATCCAATCCATCCCAATGAATCTAAGTTGCTCGTTTAGTTCTCGCCATCGATGGTAGCCAACAACTAACCGATCTTAGCTGCTGCCGGCTGTTTGGCATCCTATGTATTTTTTGCTGCTAGTCTCAGAAATAATGCATGAATGGCATCAAAACTGATTCATGCTATCTCTCGGGCAAAGTAGATGCTAGTTTGATTACTCTCTGTACATCATCAGGTCTACTTGATGCAAGTCTCTATTTTTTGTTTGTCTCTCTTTGACATATTTCTTTTTCTTTTTGAATGTGCAGGTTATTTGCATCTTGATTAGGAGATGATGGTGATCATCTTTTGTTGCGGGGAACCTGTTAGATAAAGTTTATGTGATTTGAACCTGCAAGATACATTTCTGTATAATGTTGTGTGAGATAAAAGTTATGTACTTGTGAACATAGGAGATAAGTTATTGATATGTGTTGGCCTGTCTAATGTTATGCGAGATAAAGTTGTGTGAGAAAGTTTTCTATACTTGTGTTATTACTGTGGGAAAGAAGTACTGTTACTATACTGATTTGAGAATATTGGCTGTAAATAAAAGAGGGCTTGGCCCACTATTGGATTGTAAAAAGGCCCTGTCCAGAATTTATATTGCACTCAATACTTGGGCTCTAAAAAGGCCATGGCCCAAACTATGTTGGACTTGTTTCTAAAAAGAGCAACATAAATTTCAGATTCTAAAAAGGTTGAGGCCCAAAAAAATGGATTGTAAAAGACTGCATCTCAAAAAAAAGTCCTAATTGTTGGGCCAGGCCTATTTAGCTAATCAAAGCACAGGGAAAAAATAAATTAAATGGGCTGAATTAATGGGCTCGGCCCATGTAAAACGCCGAATCAGACCGGGCTGAATCTTGTGCCACATCAGCTTGCCACGCTGGATGCCTATGTGGCCTGGGGAGGTTGCTAGTAACCAAAACAAAATAGTAGGCATATTTTGGTCGTAAACATCCACGACCTTCTCACGGAGAAGGTCGTTAATTTCAGTTTACGACCGCCAGCTTTTGACCTTTTGGTTTTGGTCAAAAAAGGTCGCAAATGAAAAACAATGACCTTTCAGTGAACAATAGTCAAGGTCACAAGTTGACATATTTGTTGTAGTGCCGGTGCGGGAGCAGGTGCGGGAGCAGGTGTAGGAGCCAGTGCTGGAGCAGGTGCGGGAGTAGGTGAAGGAGCCGGTGCGGGAGCAGGTGCAGCTGCAGGTGCTGGTGCAACGCTAGTCAAGCTGCTCCTGAGGAAGTCAGCAAGGGGAAAGTCCGCTGCATTTTTTCTGGATTTTGCTTGCTCCAATTGAAAACGGCCGAAACCAAGGTAGTAGACATATCTACAAGCACCTGTTTTGCGGTAGCTACCGCTGTTTCGACTGTCTCAGATGATTTCTTTTCAACCGCAATCTCAACCTTCTTGTCGATGTTTTCTTCAGTTAACCTCCGTCTTTCCTTTCTCTCCTCCGTGGTCTCACGGTAGTACTTCTTCCATGTGGCGCCGTCTCCGACACTATGCACGCGTCCATACGATGATCGAGTCTCCACCGGGAGTCCTTTCAATATGTTCAACGCCTGGTTGAATGGAGTGTCCCACTTGGGCCTCACGAACGCCTCAGATGGCGAGTCGCTTTCGGTCGCAATCCTATGCTGCTCTCTCTGCAAAAGGCACAAGGATCGTTTACAAATATGACTACCGTGCAGTCGAATTGATCAGAAACAAAAATTACCAGCAGTCTCATGAACTCCTCGTGACCGCGTTCTTCTCGAAAACCTTCTTCACTGGGTCCCAACGATGCCGGGCCCTGAGGACGTCACGCTTCTGTGGGACGGTGAACTCCGCCAAGGGGTCTGGGATGCCCAGACTCGTGGCTTCTGCGTCCTCCTTGGCCCATATGGACCTCTTCCCGGCGTAACCACGGCTTCCGAGGTGGTGGCACCCAATGTTCTTCTGTTGAAGCCCCTTCATGTACTCCGAGTTTTTTTGGCAACTTCGGCCTCGCAAGCCGCCTTGAATATTTCAAAGTGCTCTGCCGTGATTGTCGGATTATCATTTACAATCTCGGAGTAGGGTTCCTTGTCGTTGACGATCCGATATTTCACCCTTGTTTTCCAGGCGGCCAACGCGTCGCTAAACTTGCTCATGGCGTGTTTGTTTATCTTCTTCATTGACGGGTCCTTATCTGAATCTTTATAATCATTTTCATTCCGGCCCGGGAACAAGAATATCTGGTGCAGCTTCTTTAGGAGGAAGGGCCTCATATTATCTATCTTATTTAGTTTCTCATCGTTGATGGTGGCGGTTATCCGTATGATGCAGCCTATTTGATTGCCGTAGCACGCGCGCGCTTCCTCGGGCGCGTTTGGCTCAAAATTGTCGTCGTCCACCTCCGTGACCACCAGTCTAGTAGTCATGAGCTTGTTAGGAAGCTGTCGCCTCTTTGTTTTCGGTTCTATACCGGCTCCGCTCCCCGAGGCAGCGCCGGTCTCAGTCTCAGCGCCGATCTCGATGCCGGTCTGAGTCTTAGCGCCGGTCTCAGTCTCAACACCGGTCTGCGTGTCGGTCTCAGTCCCCGATGCGACCGGTGGGCCCAGCATTGTTGTAGCAATAGCGTCGTGTTTTGACCAGCGCTACTGCTATACCTCTGTGTATAAGGTTTTCCCTAGTAGTGTATGCTACTGTATTTTGCAGGGACCTTGTTGTAAAGTCAACTATTGATAGTGGGCTCCACATATGGCCTAAAACAATTTATACGAGATCTATTCTGCCGACACACACATCATACGTAAAAGCATTTTACGGTATCCCCTAAAACGATTTTGCACGAACTAAGTTGTCACATCCCTAAATTGTTTGCTTGTAAATAGTTGCATTAGAAGTGAATATCCAATTCGGT
This sequence comes from Triticum aestivum, assembly GCF_018294505.1. Lineage (NCBI taxonomy): Eukaryota > Viridiplantae > Streptophyta > Magnoliopsida > Poales > Poaceae > Triticum > Triticum aestivum. Next base: position 652,281,420 of record NC_057812.1, on the reverse strand, counting down.
GCCTGGCTCTAGATGAACCCGGTGAACAGCAACGCCATAAAAAATAGAAAAAATATAAAAACCTTTTTTTGCTTGGAAGATGTTTGAGTGCAGGATGTGCGTGCAATATTTCATCCCATTTGAAAATTTGTGGAACACGTAGCAAAAAAAAAAGAAAACCAGCCAAAAAGTGCGTGAACTTACTCATATAGCCGAATTTTGTCTTTTTTGTCGCACACTCCTCAAATGTCAAAACTCCACCAAATTTCGCGCTACTCAAATGTCAAAACTCCACCAAATTTTGCACGAACATCACACACACAAGCATCTTGCTTTCAAAAAAATCAGATTTTTTTGATTTTTTTTCTATTTTTGTGAATTTTTTATTTTGCCCGGGCTTATCTAAGGCCGGGTGCTGAAACGCCGCTCTCCATTAGAAGCACTCATGCATCATATTTCAATTCCCTGAAATTTTGAGTTGAGGAATTTAAAGCACCAAAATTAAATAAAAAGGGCCAAGAACCCTAGAAATCTCATTCAATTTTTCCAAGATAGCCTTATACAATGTTTGGAAATTTTATCAAGGCCTATATTCCAAACCAAAATTTATGAACATTTTTAAAGAATTATGTTGGTCTTTGGATTTAAATCAATAACTATTTGCATTTGAAAGTATATTCATAATATATGGAATGTATTTTCAAAAAACTCTGAAATAAGCTCTTACGAAAAGTTGCCTCTGAGCCCAGCCATAAAAATATGATTGGCCCCAGCCCAGTTAACAGGCAGCTCAACAAGCCCAGAATGCAGTCCAACTACAGTCATAAACTCTCTAAAAATGACAAAGGCGTATGTGGATATACTTCTCACTATGAGAGGAGTGGATAGAACTTGTATCAAACGTATCTAGGTGGCAGGGTACAAATAAAACCTTCTCGTGCAAATCACAGCATTAACTGTAGACAGATGGTGTTTTCTACTTCCTCCGTGACAAAATGTAAGACATTTTTTATGCCTTATGCAAAATCAAAAAACATCTTACATTTTGGTACAGAGAGAGTAAATGTCTGTCCGGCTGTCCCAGACAGGGAGACAAAATGTACCAAAATATACAGACAAAATGTCCCAGACAGGGAGACAAAACGTACACTAGAGTAGGACTCTGTAAATATAACCTCCTAGGAGGCATGTACTCTCTCTCACCTTTTCAATGCAATGAAACGCAAAAATCACTTCGCGTTTTCTCGAAAAAGAGCATGTCACATGAGGTAAAACTAAAACTGCTGATTCTAAGAAGACAATATTTTCAGGGGCATGTCACATGAGGTAAAACTGCTGATTTGCAAAGGGGGGAGAATGCAGGAAAACCAATCTAATTTGAGGGTGGAAATCCGATTTACATGTCAGGAGCACACAGAAAAAAAATCTGGTTTGAGGGTGGATGGTTGCAGCAAGTACTTCCTCAGTGATGATTTGTCTACAATGGTAGTGACAAGTCCTGCTGAGATGAGAATCAGTTGGGTGTATCCAAACATAAGTATCCTGCACACGATATAGAAACGTCCGTCAAACAAGGCATCCAACTTACAAAAAAAAATCAGTTAGTGGTATTTTTGTTTCGAATCCTTAGGAGCCCAAAAATAACCCCACAAAAAAATCAATTAGAAATTAGTTCAAATCTGAACTAAAGGTATTTTAAGACTTCAAAATTTTGCATGCCCAAGCCACTTTGCCTACTCTAGTGCACATTTTTGCCAGCATCGGCCAAACTAAGGCAACCAAAACGTTGGCCAATATTTTGGCTAGTCAAGTTTTTGGTAGGCTTGACTTTGGCTCAAACCAAACACACCCTACATCCTAATAGTTCCCAAACAAATACTCCCTCCGTTCCGAATTACTTGTCTTGGATTTGTCTAGATACGGATGTATCTAGACTCATTTTAGTGCTAGATACCTCCGCATCTAGACAAATCTAAGACAAGTAATTTGGAACGGAGGGAGTACCTCTCATTCAAACAGCACATGCACCCCTACAGAAGCAAAACAAAAAACCACAGATACAAAAATGAAAAAAAAATGTAATGTGAAGGGTAAAAGGAGACCCCTCTCCAAAGCACCACATATGCTTAGGAACAAGAGACACATACATGAAGAAACCCCTTCCTCGCCACATAAACAAAGTTCAAGGTCATGGTCAAGGCTCTGTATCTATCAGATAACAGCTCAAGTCAATATCCTATTGTGCCGCATGGATATATTCTCGGCGCACTTATACAACGGTAAAAATAACTAAAACAGAAAATAAAATTAACAGGATGAACAAAAGAAAATGTAATTTTAACAATAGCCAGTTGTACAAAAGAAGGGTCTGAATATGAAAATAGCACTATGTTATAAGTAGTTAGTCATCATTGTAACCTTCAATAATCAATCAGTCTTCTTCTGGATCTTCTGGGCGCTGTAAAAAGATAAGATCAAATGAGCAGGGGGGCTTCTCTGGAGCAAATGACAAACAAGAGTATATAGTTCTCATTGTTCCAGTCACAGTTACAACCAAGAAGTTCAGTATACAGCAATGTAACATCCATTGGATCTATGTATCAACTAAACCTGAAAATTCTGGTGCTTCTGAAACACTGTCTAGTTCAACCTATCGAATAGCAGAAAAGCAAAATTTAACAGTAAAAACTAACACTAAAGAGAAAAAGTCAAAATTTAAAACCTTGTCCAGGGGGCTATTCAAAAGAAAATAAAAAAAATCATACTAACAAAGAAAGAAAGGAAGAGACAGACTATTTACAGAACCAGTGAGTCTTACGGTCTCTGTGGATGTTCGAATTGAATTGCTATTTTCGAATTAGAGTCCCAATTAAATTTCAAGTTGAAATGGAAATGATGTATGATTGTGATTCAAATTTTTGTGTTCAGTTGCTTACGAAATTATTGTTAAAAATGAAACCATGGCCCAATTCCATTTTCTGTTTGGTTGCTGGCACCCATGTTACCTGGAAACCTCACAGAGCCATATTTCCTCTTCTTACGTACTCCATGTTGCTCTCTTCTGGAGTTCCCAATGCCAGGTTCTCATCCATGACCATGGCTGCCATACAACTGTAACACTGAGTCCAGCAATTCCAGCAACCTCGCAGGACCGGACGGGTCTCCAGCTACCTCACCTTCTACTAATATAGACAGGGAACTTCTTTCTTCCTCAAGAAGAAAGTTCAAGAGATAGATACAGGGGTTCATCAATACCAGCAACCTTGCAGGACCCGGACAGTGCAGATCATGGTACGGGACTTCATAATCCAATACTCTCGCCACCCAAACAGCAGAATTCGCAAAGATACAATTCCGATTCCTCAGCCCGACTCCAACATACAGACTGGGTGTTGGGGATTTTTGTACAGTCGGTAACATTTTAAAGAACAGCCAATTACTGGTTGGAACAGATCAGCTGACGTTGATGGTCAGTAAACTGCCGATATGGCCAGTTAACTGCTATTCGGAGCCCTCACGATACGAGAACGTGCTATTCGAACCATTAACTGGTAGGTCCAGTTAATTTGTCTGACAAGCCGATTTATCAGCTGTGAGGCCGAATTATCAGCTGGGCCAATTAACTGCTGGGCATTTTTTAGCCCAAAACTGGCCCATTCCCTCCCTACTTTTCAATTTGCAGGTTTATGGCCTTCCAGATTGGCTGAAACATCACCAAAACATCAAGGCAACACTTTTCCTTGTTGCTATGTAGCCTAGGATTGCATATTTAGACAATAGTACATGGCATGCTCCTATATAGCCTAGGAAATATAGATATGGCCCTAGTTAATCTCCTGATAAATGGGTTAGCGATAAATTCAATTAAATGGTCGATTCGCCAATTAATCCCTACTCAGCACTCGACCGATATGGTACCTGTTACCGATATCCTGAACACTGGTTCTAGGATGGAAAGGTGCTATGTCTATGTAAATATGAGTAATCAAATGGCTATTTAAACATCAAAGAAAAAAATTCAACCATGTTTACTGAATTTGGTAGCAGATGCGAAGCACAAGCTAGCAAGTCACTTATCATAGTACTCCCTCCTTTCCGGTTTATTGGTCTCATCTTGCAAATCACATCAACCAAGGAGGACCTACTTAAGTGCTAGACAACATCTTAATACTACATGCATGGCCCTCTCACTCCTTCATGCATTGGTTTGTTCTATGCTGGGAACGGGAATTTGATAGAATTTAATGTGGACATAGCTATATTTGCATGTTTCCAAGCCAATGAGCCTTACAAACTGTAAATTTCTGATTTTTTTTTTAGATAGGCCATGTGCCCCTCTAAATCGGAAAGGAGGTAGTAGCACCTGTTTTAGACTACAGTTAGCTACAAAATATGTGGGTTGTCCAAGAAAGCAAGGTATGACAGAACCCAAAAGCTCCAAAAGACAAACGAAATCAACCAGTTCAGTTACTAAGAATGTCATACCGGTAGGAAGTCCCAATCTTCCTCTCTCATATCAAATTTTTCAGTAGTTTCTTCATCAAGCAGTAACTGGACCAAAACAAATAATATAATATATAAATTGCCATTAGATATCATGTAAAAATCATCTGTTGAAAAACTCACAGTATGCATTCCAGTGTACTCATCATAGTCATGTACAACTGCTGGGACATACCTGAAAGGCAGAATATTGAAAGGCAAGGGGTTAAACCGAGCCGGCAACGGAAAACAACAGATAAAAGGACATCTAACGTCATCAATCAGATTTGAAGATGTGAAGGCATTACATTTTATCTCGTCGATCCCATAAACGGATGATCTCCCCAATACAATTATCTGAGGTTGTCTTTCTTTTCTTTATGTCGTGCTGATCTTGCGAGCTTCCTGAGTTGCCATTGTGAAGAACAAATGAGTTGAACGACTTAGACGTGCCAACCATTTTTCTGCAGTTTGAAGACCCACAATGACAATCTTGATCTGCTCCAAACTGGACAAATCTGTATATAAGGACATAGATTAGAAACAGGAAAAGTTTTGTGTACACCATGCGATAAAGCAAGGTGGGCGAAACAAATAAAAAATAATGAAAAAATAATTATAAACCCAGGAAACTGAATGACCATACTTATAGTCATAGGTCAGCTCCTCCCCTCTCTCTATGTCACGAAGAGCAAAAATTCCAACTCTGGTCTGTCCATCCACAGTCCTGAAAAATAACATGATACCAGTAGCAAATATCAGGGTCAGCAGCATGGATATAGAATAAGCAGTTCAATATAACTAACCATTTCTGCATCTCTGTGTTTGGTTCACAACTATGATTGATAAACCTGGACTTGTTCCCCTTGTTTGTCGCATCAATGACCATATTGCTACTGATCTCACAAAGATAGAAGTTAGTGTAACGTTGTCTCTTCATTTTCCATAGTCTTTCCTCACAAGTTCTGTCATCAATAACTAAAATATTGATGCAAGATATATGGATATTAGTTTGATCGCCCAGTATACAATGTGAGTAACCATCATAATACATAATACTTGCATTTGTCTGCATTTCATTTACTTGCTCAAAATAGATTTCAACAAACCCATACCTTCTCCTACATATTCTATAACAAATTCTCCTTTCTTTATTTCGTCCTCGGCTATCAATCCAAAGCCACATTTCTCTGTCTAGAATAATATAACAGTCTTTTAGGGAACTGTTGGGAAAGTGAAAAGAAATTACATACCAATTAAAGGTTTTATGAAACAATCAAATTTATACACCACTCCACATGAAATCTAGAGAACGGTCATTAAATAATAATGTTTGGCTATACTTCAAAAAACATCAAACATGAAACACCTTGCTTAGATTCTCTGTGGAATTATTAACACATAAGAGCAAACTTTCCTCCTCGCATTTATTTTTTCCAATTGTGAAGTATTCAATGTTGAAGTATTGCTTGTATTGTGCATGAAGAATGAAGATACTGGCTCTTAAGATAAAGAAAGTTTCATATAGGGATTTGCGATGGTTTAAGGCACAGGATCAGTTGCGCACAAAACGTGACTATGTGTTGGATATTTTGCTAACATGCAGATATAAGGGCCAGCTCAAATATGAAGTACAGGGATAAGTAATGGTGTTCCTAAGATATCTCTGAATTATATATAGTTCCAGAAAGAAATACAAAATAACTTGCGAGTACGGAAAAACGTTATATGTAATGTAACATCATAAGGAAAAACAATACCAGACAACACAGTAGCATAAATTGACCTAGGGGCCACAGTAAAATACTGACTATAGAAACAAATGTCTTGAACGGTAAAATCATCAGAGATCATATAACCAAGAAAATGACTCAAATTTTGTTATCTGCACACAGATTCAACATGTATGTATAGGATATAGTCAAATATGATAGGTCAAGAATATTTTCCTCCGTTTGTATCCGCTAAGGTGTTCCTAAACACAAATTAGGTCGCATATGGACAGGTAACTGTTAGCTGCACAGACTAACATTACAACTCACCAGAATCAAGAACCTGCGGTGAAAAATATTGGAAGTCAGAGGAGGCCATAGCCACTGTTGGAGGTGCCGACAGCAGCAGGTTTTGGGAGAGGAGAATAGCAGCAGCCAGCAGGCACCTGTGGCGTGAATAGGCCTTGCTGTGGTGGATTTGGGCTGCCAGCATCATTCAGCAGTAACATGGGACAAAAAGGATGTCCGGACGAGTCAAGGACACGCAAACTTGATGTCAAGGAAACTGAGGTGGCCTGGCATTGGGTTGAACCACAGGCCCCGGAAGCCAGATGGGGAACAGGGAGAGGAACATCCCTGCCCCTGGTTCACAGGGTTCATCCACCAATACTCGGTTACCCCCATTGTGGTTGAAATAAAAGATCTCTCATCCCTATGAAAAAAACAATCCATGGACAGAATACCAGACAACCAATAAAGCCTACTGGAGGAATTTTTTACCAGGAAACAGGGGAGCCCCATTGGCGTACCTAACATGTGGAGTCTTCACATATAGTTGTGGTTAGACAGAATTGTACCATGTATAGCAGATCAGGTCACAAACACCTGCCTCAAGAAAGGGGTTTGACTCATTCAAGTTGTGCCGTCAAAATTACTAACCATTTCATTTATTTACTAGTATCTTCAAAGAAAGAAAGAAGAGAAGTCATTGTACCTGAGCAGTTTATGTGAGGAAATTGCAGTTTGAGAGTTCAAATATGCTTATTTTCAGCAATGAAAGGGAGAAATAGAAGTTATAGATTAGATTGGTCTGCATAAGCAGAATGGGTGGTATACTAACACATAAATACAATGATTATGTATTTAACTTATATTCCTTTAGGCGGGATCATCATTGCTGCTATTGACTTGTTGATTGATCATGGAGTTACAAGCAAGCAAATTGAAGTTGCAAGCCCATGGAACTTTCTGTATTTATTTCTCAATTATTCATTCATTCAACCTAACACGTGAATGCAGGTAGCAGCTGTTGCAGCACGTCCAGTGCCACAATAGCCAGCAACAAGTTCCCTGGGGAAGATTAGATAAGCAATGCCATATGTGTATAGCAGGTTTCCCGTTGTTTAGTCTGTTTTTGGTCTTCAGGCTCCATGTGTACGGAGGGATGATCGATTCTGAAGTAGATGAGAGAGGGTATTGCCTTAAAGTTATTGCTGTCCAATGCTTATACTGTAAAGTGTGTACATAACGTTTCCATTCTTCAATATAATGCATCTGGCCTCTAGGTCGGGTGACCGATGAAACGGAGCAGTGACTAACGTCGTTGATTTGTACCCACAGGTACATAGTTCCAGGGTTGGGAGGTGCTAGTGATAGAAGCTTCACTACATAATCGGACTATTCAGTTTTGATGTAGACACTGTTCAGTGAGAATCGCATATGCTAATTTTTGAGGATTGTTGTATTGGAGTACTTGAGTGTTAACATTGTACTGCCTTATTCTGTCGTCAGTAATATACTATTGATTTTTGTTATTTTGTAATTATCCATTTTTTATGGTTGTAACGCACATGACTAACTGTCACATCTCTCTGGAAAAACAGCTTATCCTTCAAGGGATAACATCTATTTTCCTTTTTTTTCTTGTGTGTATGTGATGATCTCTGTTCCCGAATCATCTTTCAGATTCGTGAGTGCTTCTCAGTCAACAAAAAAGGAATGACCAACTGTGCCCATTTCCATCAGACCAATAATGCATGAAGGCGAAGCAATGCCAAAGCAAACTTAACAGATCATGAATAGCTGTCTGGAGGTGTAAAATTAGTGTGGCCACCGGTATTTAGCTCATTAAATGGGCGGAATGAGTGAATTGAATAGCTCCAAGAGCAGATGATACTGTTATGATTTGGAATATTGCGAGCTACGGCATGTACAATGGGGTTGTTCTCCATCGTGATATTTACCAAAGCATGGGAGGAGAAAGAAACAAACTTGTTTCACTCCAGGGAAAGCTAAGAGAAGGCTAATTGTTCTTAAGAATACGGTTTCTAACATTGTATTAATGTTTATAGCCATTCTAACAAGTCTTATTGGAAGGTTAAAAGTTTGCATCCAGAGAGTAATCCAGGAATAATATGGCAAGTTTGGTTAGCCCATCTGTTAGTCTCACATTGTTGACAATTGTACCAACAGTACTATTTGTCACAAACTGTGTGACCTATCACCATCCCCTGTGGGCCGTGGCAAGACACCACTCTGAGGTAATTGCTGGGCATTGACGAAATAGGCTCTTGATACAGTATTGTTGTTCTGCACAGCCACTACTCTGCTACTAAAAAACTTCTGCAAGATCTCCACCCTGATCACTGAAACTAAATAAGTCCACAAAATTTAGGAAAATTTAGCTAATATTTTTAATCTGCAGCCAGTCACTCACACTATTACATTCATACGTGTGTTTTCCTCGCATATTTTCTGTTCAAGTTTTATACTGCTCCAATGCAAACCTTATTTTGTTCATTCTTATCTATGCAGAATTTAGTTGTCGGTAGACACAAAGCTGTGTGTTTCTGTGAAGTTGATGGTAGATATCCTTGCTGGGCTTTTGACAGTGAGAAGTTTGTAGGTTGGTTTCAGGGCTATATACCTTACATTATTAAACATTAGAGAAGCTGGAAGAATACCCTTAATGATTATGGCTCCTCTAATCTTATAAAATAAGCAACCCACAGTCCCCTTACAATACAACACAGAAACTAGAACACATTCTATTCAAGGCCCGTGCAATAAAAATATATTATATTCAGATATTACATCATAGCACCATATATAGCAGTGGCAGTGTTCCTCCTCACTTTCCCTCTTAAATGGCTAGTTTTCCAAACTCACTAATTATGAAAACTTGAATCGGCCGTACCTTAATCAATCCTGTTTTGAATAAAGATCGGAGCTGGAATGATTTATTGGCACACTTGTTCTCACATTTACAGTTTGATGAACAACAAGAGAACAGCATCCTGCACCAATAAAATAGTGGTTCAGAATTGTTCTTTCCAGACAATACTGAATTTTACAAGTACATTAATCAAATAGCTAAGAACAATTCGTCCGTTCTCTTCATGTTTCCTACAGAGTACGGAGCAATTATATTATGCACAAATGTGTGTGCGTGCCTGCAAACACAACGGGGAGGGAGGGAGAGAGAGGGAGTACCCGCATTGGCAATCTTTTCCACAAGTAACTGATGATTCAGAAGAAAGGGAGCAGGAACAAAAAATGCCATCATCTTCAACCCGCTTCTTAGTGAGATAAATATCTTAGTAGAATTAAGGACATCAATAATGTGAAAAAAAAAATGATTATCATTAGCAGAATAAAAGTTCACATCATGAGACTGCAAATGAGCAATTAAAACTTGATATTCCTACTCATGGGGGGGGGGGTGAGAACCACAACATATCAAGCCATTTTGAAATGCATCTTCGTAAGAAAATTATTACAAAATGTAAAAATATTTATTTCCCCATACCATGTTGCTTTCTACATCCAAGACTAGCATCAGATTTCCTCACATGTTACATTACAGTTTTAGGTGTATCACAAATCCAAACTGTCAAGTGAAATACATTGAAAGGTATGATGAATCATACTTCACAACATAGCAGAACATGAAAACTTCAACCCGACATTTTACTAAATTAAATCATGCAATGGTGCACATGATTGCTGCTCTAAGAACTTGAGAAGTAAATAGGCTTCAAGAAATGATAGGCAAGGATACTCCGCTTAATTGGTATGTAGTAGCCCAGCTTCCATTCTTTCAACGCAGATGGCAGATCAAAATCTACAAAATCTGCAGGATCTTTCAGCGCCTTAGTCAATTCATAAAATACATGCTCAGGTCCCTGCACAACAAATATTGATAATAATATCACTAGAATTTCTCTCTTTGAATTTGTTCAACTTGAATTTTAATGCCTTGCAGATTTTTCAAATCTGACAGTTTGTGGCGACTGTTTAAGCATTATAGTAACCATGACCGACCACCCTATCCTACTTGCTCTTCCTATCGGGCCTCGATAGATACACGCAAAGGAGCAATCCTTCCCTGCCCGGCGATCTTCCCTAGCCATGGCGATCAGTTCCTTTTCCTCTACTCTTATAGGTACGCTGCTTCCTTGCACAGCTTCGCTGAAGAATTTGGGCGCCCACCGAGTCTGTTACTAGGCCAAACTGTAAGCAAAGTTCCCTATCTGTGTAGATTGGCGAACGGGTAGATTGTAAATAAGATAAATTGGTGGACTGTAGAATATGAGTCCACTTTTAAACAGTTTTTTTCACACAGCCTACTGTGCCGATCATATTTACAGTAGAATTTTCTTTCTAGCTTATGTTCAGTCTAACATAAACATAGTGTAAAATCCACCATCAGTTCCTTAAGTAGTGTGGTGCACTCGCTTTAGTCCTCCTACTCTAAAATCACATATTTGGACCCCCTAAACTTGCTAAAGCGGTGCGCCTTGGTCCAAAACTGCTTACAATAACACTGACAATGACCAACCATGTGAGGGGTTGACCATGCCACTTGGTTATTTGCTCACTAGTAAGGGTGAAACCGAATCGGATTCGGATGGATAATGCTCATACCATATCCTATTCCATTTTTTTCTCGGATGCGGAAAAAAATACAGAATATATCGGAAATGTACATGGTGTTGGTACGATAACAGAGTGGTGGCTGAACGGAAGCGGAAAAAAATGTTCGGACAATACAAGAAAAACAAGTACACAACATCTCAACAGGACATACTTCAGCACCTTGCAGCTCTAAGTCCAAGTGCACATGCTAATAAAAGGCTACTGCCAGGATCAATAGAACAAGCATCGCCATCATATCAAAAACAAGAAAAGACCAGACAGCAGCCCAGCACCATCAAGCTCCATCAGCAAACAGCATCACGTAGACATAGAACACCATACAACTGGAGCTAGACTAGCTAATTGGACACTGCAGAACTGCATGGTGTCTTTGTTATGGCATGGCATTTGCTAACTATCATTACTGAGTGATACATGGTTAACAACATCAATTAGAAAAAACATCTAACCAAGATAACTAATATACTGCAAACTAGTACATGACCATTACTTGCTTGTTAGCAGGGCAATTCCTAGTTGATATGCTTACTGAATAAACAGAGTTCAGACTTGATATGCTACACCAGTACATGCTACAGCAATGAATTCAGAGTTCCCAGCTGCAACTAGCAAGTAACAGAAACGGCACGGCATAGAGAACGAACCATGTCCCAAATATGGACCTTGATGAGCTTGTTGTCGATGGTAAAATGAGATCAGCGGGCGACGACAGTACGAGAGGGGCGGCGGTAGCAGGGAAGTGGAAAGGTAAGCGGGCGGGCGCCGTCGAGCTCGTGCGGGGCACCGGGGCAGAAGCCGGTGAAGTGGTGACGGCGACCGGCAGGCGGCTGAGCCGGGGCGGCGGAGGGGACCGGGGAGCGGCAGAGGGGGCCGAGTAGCGGCGGAGCGGAGCGAGGTGAGCGCCGCCGCCAAGCTCAGCGACGGGCTGAGGAGGAGCCGAGGAGGGGTGGCCGACGGGCAGGGGTGAAGTTTTTATTTTTTCTAATCTATGTTTAGGTTTTGGGTTGGGCCGTTTTCGGGCTAGGCCTTTTTGGGCTTGGACCTTATGCAAAATAGAATAAGATTTCACTCTTTAAATTTAAATTTAAATCATGTACTCTTAGGAAATGTATAACTAATCCATGAACTTACAAAAATATGAATAATATATGAAAATTCTCATAAACATGTCTTATCCATTCATGTAAAAAATTAGGCATTTCAGGTAAATATATATTGTATGTTCTTCATATGGTGCATTAATTAGTGATTAAAAATAGAAAATAAATATTATTACATAACACGCAACAATTTAAATTTATTTTTTTAATTCGACATATCACATGAAGTTGTAGGTAAAATCTCCATTGAAAAATATGATGGGAAAATATTTTGATGGTTGTCGTTATTGTTTGTTGTACTTGTTCTGTTGTTTGCTTTTTTCCCTTCTTTTGTACTCTCACCGTTCCAAAATACTTGTTCTGGTTTTAGTTTAAATTTGAAAAGGGGGTAGTAATAATTTGGTCGTGTGCATCTTTGATGCCTTAAGTACCTCTGGAGATCGTATTGGTGCAAAGACCGGGTGTAATTGGTATCTTCTCCATATTAATATATTCCCTTTTATCTAAAAAAATCATGTATCTACATTGTCCTTTGATGCTCGTAACTGAACACATACACACATGCTTTACTGTTATAGAAAAAATATTTTAATCTTGAAATTCGCCGCTCTATGTGTCCTTTTAACAATCAAGATGTCTTGTTAGCTATTTTTGTTCTTCCAACATGCACTACCAAACATTGATAGAATCCATCTTCATTTGCTCGCTTCCTCATAAGAAACTACATGTGTGCACACGTGCAATTGCAATTGTATGGTCACACATCAATATTGTGATCTGAAGCTTGTTAGAGCCCATTCGGAAGCTCTCCAGCTCCGCTTGAGGAGTTGGCCGAACGCCTCGGCTCCGCGAAGCCAGCTTCAAGAAGTGGAGGCCTCCTCCAGTGCAAATTTGAGAAGCTGCCCAAGCCCAGCTTCACGAAACGGCGGAGAGGGAGTTCGGCATAATTACTAGGAATGTCACCGCCAAATCAAGAAAATGATTCGTTTTGTAGTCGCATGTGGCCTGCTTTGCTCCTGTTTCGGGCGAGTGTCGTGTTGCCAAACGAAACAAAATTCTCCCGAGAAGCTGGATCCCTGATGGAGGAGCGGGAGTTGGGAATTTAGAGAAGCTGGACGACTTCCGGACGGGGCCTTGGTGTTGTAATGGCTCAAAATCTGCTTCAAAGAGGAGATGGTTATATGCCAACAATGCGGTAGAGAGGCTACTGTAAAAAAACTATGTGCCGGAGAGGCGCTCTCGTGAAAGCTAATTCTTTGACGGGGGCGATGCAGGTGATTATAGTGCTAGAGAGTGTTTTGCTCCTTCTTGAAGGCACTGTCGAATAGTACTTCCTCGACAGTGGATCATGTCTGGTCAGGGCATGAGGTAGCCGCATAGGTTGTAAACAATTGGACCCTTCTTCAAGGGTCGATGAGATGAAGCTAGCCACGATGGCGCATATAGCCAGTTGTTTCCCCTCCTTGGAGGCCTTTTTCAATAACCCACTCACAACTCATTCAAATATGGTGATGGAGGCATGTTTCGTTGAGAGATGGCTTTGTCGACCATTGTTTCTTTTTTTTCATCTACATTATTGTTGTAACCACATTTTGTTCCCCTTATCTCAATGAAGCGGCAGATGGTCTGCTTTCTTGTCAAAAAATATATATGCAAACAAAAACAAAAGTGCATAGCTCATTTCTCTATGACAACTTTAACAGAAGGGTTTGTATACTCTTTGTTTACATCTTTCTAAAATCATTATTGTTAGACTTAGACCTAGTGATGAGATTGTAATTGTACATGTGTATATATGTCTGTGAATAATACAATATTTCTCATGGGTCAACTAGCAAAATAAATTGAAATTCTCTCAAAAGAAAAGGAAAGGACTAAGCTTTAGAGTTTGAGATATTCCTCGATTGTCACGCCAAAGAGGCACAACAAGTGAAGATGCATATTTGTATTTCCCAAAATCTCTCATGCCTAACTAACTATTTGTCTAGTGATCTGATACGTCTCCGTCGTATCTATAATTTTTGATTGTTCCATGCCAATATTCTACAACTTTACTTTTGGCAACTTTTTATACTATTTTTGGGACTATCATATTGATCCAGTGCCCAGTGTCAGTTCCTGTTTGTTGCATGTTTTTTGTTTCGCAGAATATCCATATCAAACGGAGTCCAAACAGGATAAAAACTGACGGAGATTTTTTTTGGAATATATATGATTTTTGGGAAGAAAATCCACGCGAGACGGTGCCCGAGGGAGGCACGAGGCAGGGGGCGCGCCCCTGACCCTCGTGGCCACCCCGTAAGACGGTTGATGCCCTTCTTTCGCCGCAAGAAAGCTAATATCCAGATAGAGATCATGTTAAAATTTCAGCCCAATCGGAGTTACGGATCTCCGGGAATATAAGAAACGGTGAAAGGGTAGAATCTGGGGACGCAGAAACAGAGAGAGACAGAGAGACAGATCCAATCTCGGAGGGGCTCTCGCCCCTCCCATGCCATGGAGGCCATGGACCAGAGGGGAAACCCTTCTCCCATCTAGGAAGAAGGTCAAGGAAGAAGAAGGAGGAGGGAGGCTCTCTCCTCCTCGCTTCCGGTGGCACCGGAGTGCCACCGGGGGGCCATCGTCATCACTACAATCTTCACCGACTACTTCACCGCCATCATCACCAACTCTTCCCCCCTCTATGCAGCGGTGTAACCTCTCTCTTACCCGTTGTAATCTCTACTTAAACATGGTGCTCAACGCTATATATTATTTCTCAATGATGTATGGCTATCCTATGATGTTTGAGTAGATCCGTTTTGTTCTATGGGCTATTTAATGATCAAGATTGGTTTGAGTTGCATGTTTTATTATTGGTGCTGTCCTATGGTGCTCTCCGTGTTACACAAGCATGAGGGATACCCGCTTTAGGATGTTGCAATACGTTCATGATTCGCTTATAGTGGGTTGCGTGAGTGACTGAAACACAAACCCGAGTAAGGGGGTTGTTGCGTATGGGATAAAGAGGACTTGATGCATTAATGCTATGGTTGGGTTTTACCTTAATAATCTTAGTAGTTGCAGATGCTTGCTAGAGTTCCAATTATAAGTGCATATGATCCAAGTAGACAAAGTATGTTAGCTTATGCCTCTCCCTCATATAAAATTGCAATAATGATTACCGATCCAGTTATCGATTGCCTAGGGACAAATAACTTTCTCGTAACAAAAAGTTCTTTACTAAAACTAACTTAGTTGTGTCTTTATCTAAACAACTCCTACTTTTTATTTACGTAATCTTTATTATCTTGCAAACCCATCCAAAAACACCTACAAAGTACTTCTAGTTTCATACTTGTTCTAGGTAAAGCGAACGTCAATCGTGCGTAGAGTTGTATCGGTGGTCGATAGAACTTGAGGGAATATTTGTTCTACCTTTAGCTCCTCGTTGGGTTCGACACTTTTATTTATCGAAAACTGTTGCGATCCCCTATACTTATGGGTTATCAAGACCTTTTTCTGGCGCCATTGCCGGGGAGCAATAGCGTGGGGTGAATATTCTCGTGTGTGCTTGTTTGCTTTATCACTAAGTAATTTTTATTTGTTGTTCTTAGTTGTTCTCTATCATTACTTATGGATATGGAACACGAAATACCAAAAAAAATTAGGTGTACTTGCTAGTCATGGAGATGAGGAACCTCCTAAAACCCTCGATGCTCGTTATGTGATAGAAATTATGTACTACTTTGATAATCCTGAGAAAACCTCATTCAATCTGGTAATGGGAGTAACGTTGCATCAACGTGAATATTTTAGGGATTATCGCTTGACACAAAAAGGGAAACTATTATGGGATCAAATTTATATATTGAAGTGGTATGATCGGCAAGTATGCTTGAGTTATGATTATACTTGTTGCTCTAGGATGAAGGCTCGACACCTTCCCTTTTCATGCAAATTTAATGATAATGAAGCCTTAGCTTCTTATGTTAATGGTATATATGATTACTATGATGTGGAACAAATAGAAGAATTTGTTGCTTTTAAGGGTGCTTATGAAATTGAATCTTTGTTTGAAAAGTATGAAGCTTTTGATGATGATGTTTATAGGCCTGAAAATTTAGCTATCTAAAATATTGCTATGATAATTATGAATATAATTCCTATATTAATGCGCTTATTGAGAAAGTCTCCGTTGTCCAAGAAGAGACTAATATTTTGCAGGAATCTATGGAAGAAGAAGTTGATGAAACTGTGAGCTCATTGGATGAAAAAGATGAGGAGGAGAGCGAAGAACAAAAGGAGGAAGAGCGGATTGATCACCCGTGCCCACCTTCTAATGAGAGTAACTCTTCAACTCATACATTGTTTAATTCCCCTTCATGCTTACCGAAGGATGAATGCTATGATAATTGCTATGATCCAGTTGATTCTTCTGAAATATCCCTTTTTGATGATATTTGCTATGCTTGTGGCCGAGATGCCAATATGAATTATGCTTATGGAGATGAACTTGCTATAGTTCCTTATGTTAAACATGAAATTGTTGCTATTGCACCCACGCATGATAGTCCTATTATCTTTTTGAATTCTCCCAACTACACTATATCGAAGAAGTTTACTCTTATTAAGGATTATATTGATGGGTTGCATTTTACTATTACACATGATGATTTTGATAGATATAATATACATGTGCTTGCTGCTCCTACTTGTAATTATTATGAGAGAGGAACTACATCTCCGCCTCTTTATGTTTCCAACACGAAAAAATTGCAAGAAACTGTTTATACTATGCATTGGCCTTTACTTTGTGTGCATGAATTGTTCTTTTATGACATGTCAATTGATGTCTACTACACAACCTTATTCCTGTAGACGTTGTTGGGCCTCCAAGTGCAGAGGTTTGTAGGACGTAGCAAATTTCCCTCAAGTGGATGACCTAAGGTTTATCAATCCTTAGGAGGCGTAGGATGAAGATGGTCTCTCTCAAGCAACCCTGCAACCAAATAACAAAGAGTCTCTTGTGTCCCCAACACACCCAATACAATGGTAAATTATATATGTGCACTAGTTCGGCGAAGAGATGGTGATACAAGTGCAAAATGGATAGTAGATAATGGTTTTTGTAATCTGAAAATATAAAAACAGGAAGGTAACTAATGATAAAAGTGAGCACAAACGGTATTGCAATGCTAGGAAACAAGGCTAGGGTTCATACTTTCACTAGTGCAAGTTCTCTCAACAATAATAACATAATTGGATCACATAACTATCCCTCAACATGCAACAAAGAGTCACTCCAAAGTCACTAATAGCAGAGAACGAACAAAGAGATTATGGTAGGGTACGAAACCACCTCAAAGTTATTCTTTCCAATCAATCCGTTGGGCTATTCCTATAAGTGTCACAAACAGCCCTAGAGTTCATACTAGAATAACACCTTAAGACACAAATCAACCAAAACCCTAATGTCACCTAGATACTCCAATGTCACCTCAAGTATCCGTGGGTATTATTATACGATATGCATCACACAATCTCAGATTCATGTATTCAACCAACACATAGAACCTCAAAGAGTGCCCCAAAGTCTCTACCGGAGAATCATGACGAAAACGTGTGCCAACCCCTATGCATAGGTTCATGGGCGGAACCCGCAAGTTGATCACCAAAACATACATCAAGTGAGTCACGTGATATCTCATTGTCACCACAGATACGCACGGCAAGACATACATCAAGTGTTCTCAAATCTTTAAAGACTCAGTCCGATAAGATAACTTCAAAGGGGAAACTCAATCCATTACAAGAGAGTAGAGGGGGGGAGAAAACATCATAGGATCCAAATATAATAGCAAAGCTCCTGATACATCAAGATCGTATCACCTCAAGAACACGAGAGAGAGAGAGAGAGAGAGATCAAACACATAGCTACTGGTACATACCCTCAGCCCTGAGGGAGAACTACTCCCTCCTCATCATGGAGAGCACCGGGATGATGAAGATGGCCACCGGAGAGGGATTTCCCCCTCCGGCAGGGTGCTGGAACGGGTCTAGATTGGTTTTCGGTGGCTACGGAGGCTTCTGGCGGCGGAACTCCTGATCTATTGTGCTCCCCGATCGTTTTAGGGTATATGGAGATATATAGGCGGAAGAAGTACGTCAGGGGAGCCACGAGGGGCCCACGAGGGTGGAGGGCGCGCCCCCTGCCTCGTGGCTTCCTCGTTGCTTCCCTTACGTGGACTCCAAGTCTCCCAGGTTGCTTTCCTTCCAAAAATAAGTTCCGTGAAGTTTCAGGTCAATTGGACTCTGTTTGATTTTCCTTTTCTGCGATACTCTAAAATAAGGAAAAAACAGAAACTGGCACTGGGCTCTAGGTTAATAGGTTAGTCCCAAAAATCATATAAAATAGCATATAAATGCATATAAAACATCCAAGGTTGATAATATAATAGCATGGAACAATCAAAAATTATAGATATGTTGGAGACGTATCAGCATCCCCAAGCTTAATTCCTGCTCGTCCTCGAGTATAAGCATACTTACGCTCCCGATATTGACCCGTCATTGCTGATCCATGATGAAGCTGTCTTTCAAGCATTGATGGGAATCGACTGGACAACTGTTGATTTTCAGCCGCTGGGTAGAGAAACTGAAGCTGAAGCGGCGCGGGATGACCCACAACCATCAGGCCGGGCTGGTGACCAAGCTTGAACTGGAAGCCGGTTTAAAACTGCTTCTCCCTTGCAAAAAACAATGATCTTATTGTGGGCACCGTGTTGCCTTGTAATAGGCTAGCTGATACTTTTGATGCTGATATGCCTTCGTGCATAATTACTGCAACTTGCTTTTCCTTTGGGTGATTTACTTTCCAAAGTACTTTCTGCAACAAAAATCTTAAAGTGCCACCGCGGTTGTACCGTCAGGCGGAATATGATGTCTACATACATGAAATCAAAGCATCCGAAATTTTTAAGTATATGACCAAATTTTGAGATACATAATACCTGCCATCATTGGACGTGAAGTTGGCTTGGCCAATCTTGAAGCGGAATTTTATAAACCCACACTGTTGGAGGAGATAGCAGCTCCTGTATATATATGATGCCGGTTTACCATGTAAACCGTGCCGGGTTATAATAAACACCGTGTTACTCCGTAATAAGATGTTAACAAAAAATCAAACCGAGCAAATAGTCTCTGGATTAAAATGGACCGTGTTCCGTCAATTGACAGTTTGAACCGGCTTAAAACTTTGTCGGTTTAAAAAACGCAATAAAAAGAAAGAAATATCTTTCAAAGAAAAATGTGAAGCAAAGGCAATGACAAAACCGTTTGCAAAAAGAGGCTTATTTGAGCTGATCAGATGGCGTTACCATGGTCGGACACGACCAAGCTCCCGATAGGTGTAGCTATGGTTCAAGTCAGCCAGGTCCCCAAATGAAACCGTGGCATTTATGCCGATCAAGTGGCATGGCAATGGTTCGGGTTCGACCAAGCCCCCAAGTGATGATGTGGCCTTAGGCCGATCAAGAGGCATGACTGGTTCAGACGTGACCAAGTCCCCAAGTGATCTGGTGGCTTTCGCCTATCAAGAGGCATTGCAATGGTTCGGACACGACCAAGCCCCCAAGTGATATAACATGATGCTTTTGAAAAGCTAACTCAAGGGGTAAACCGGAGGCCGCTTTAGAACAACTCCGTGTAACCACACATGATGTAAAAGAACAGATACCCCGCTTTAGCTGAGGTTCCGGTTTATTATATTTAATCATAATATATACATCATCGTAATATGTACATAAGTGGAGCCAATGGCTCAGGTATAGTAAGGCCGAAGATGAGCTATGTTCCACGGTCTGTTGGTCTCTTCCTCTGATGTATGTGAGTCTTTATGCTCTCGAATATCGATCAGATAGTATGACCCGTTGTGCAGATTCTTGCTGACCACAAATGGTCCCTCCCAAGGCGGGGATAGCTTATGCATATCAGTCTGGTCTTGGATGAGCCGAAGCACCAAATCTCCCTCTTGAAATGTTCTGGTTTTAACTCGGCGACTGTGATAACGACGAAGATCCTGTTGGTAAATCGCTGAGCGAGCAGCTGCTATGTCACGCTCTTCATCCAACCGATCCAAAGCAGCTTGCCGTGCTGTCTCGTTGTCCGCTTCAACATAAGCCGTCACACGAGGTGAATCATGACGGATATCACTGGGGAGAACCGCCTCCGCTCCATAGACCATGAAGAATGGTGTGTATCCTGTTGATCTGTTGGGTGTGGTATTGATGCTCCATAACACAGATGGTAATTCTTCTACCCAACAACCCGGTGTTCTCTGCAAAGGAACCATAAGTCGGGGCTTGATGCCTCTCAAAATCTCTTGATTAGCCCTTTCTGCTTGACCATTGGACTGTGTGTGTGCCACTGATGAAACGTCAAGCCGGATGTGCTCCCGTTCGCAGAACTCCTTCATGGCACCCTTGGACAAATTGGTACCATTATCTGTGATGATACTGTGTGGAAAGCCAAACCGGAAAATCACTTTTTTGATAAACTGAACCGCCGTGGCCGCATCACACTTGCTAACCGGTTCTGCCTCCACCCACTTTGTGAACTTGTCAACCGCCACCAGGAGGTGGGTCTTCTTATCTTTGGACCTTTTGAAAGACCCAACCATATCCAGCCCCCAAGTCGCAAATGGCCAAGTAATTGGAATCATTCTCAATTCTTGAGCCGGCACATGAGCACGTATTGAAAACTTTTGGCAACCTTCACATCGTCTGACCAGATCCTCCGCATCAGCATGAGCAGTTAACCAATAGAAGCCATGGCGAAACGCTTTAGCTACCAAAGATTTTGAACCGGCGTGGTGACCATAATCTCCTTCGTGGATCTCACACAAAATTTCATAGCCTTCTTTAGGAGACACACAGTGTTGAAACGCCCCTGATATACTGCAATGATGCAACTCGCCATTGACAATAGTCATGGACTTGGACCGTCGGACTATCTGTCGGGCCAGAATCTCATCCTCTGGTAACTCGCCCCGGTTCATGTATGCCAGGTAAGGAAGCGTCCAATCCGGAATGACATGAAGAGCTGCCACCAATTGAGCCTCCGGATCAGGAATAGCCAAATCCGCTTCACCAGGGAGCTTGACCGATGGGTTGTGCAGCACATCCAGAAAAACATTGGGCGGGACCGGTTTGCGCTGAGAGCCCAGCCGGCTTAAAGCGTCCGCCGCTTCATTCTTCCGTCGGTCCACGTGGTCCACCTGATAGCCTTTAAAATGACCTGCAACAATATCCACCTCACGACAATATGCTGCCATGAGTGGGTCCTTGGAGTCCCAAGTGCCAGACACTTGTTGAGCCACGAGGTCCGAATCACCGAAGCACTTAACTCGACTTAGGTTCATCTCCTTAGCCATCCAGAGACCATGGAGCAAGGCTTCATACTCAGCTGCATTGTTAGTACAAGGAAACATTAAGCGGAGAACGTAACAAAACTTATCACCTCATGGGGAAGTTAATACGACTCCAGCCCCCGAGCCTTCCAATTGCCTGGATCTGTCAAAATGGATGGTCCAATATGTGTGATCCGGCTTTTCCTCAGGTGCTTGCATTTCCGTCCAATCATTGATGAAATCAACCAGTGCTTGAGACTTCACCGCCATTCGAGGCACATACTTCAATCCGTGCGGCCCAAGCTCTATAGCCCACTTGGCAATCTGGCCAGTCGCTTCCCGGTTCTGGATGATATCCCCCAAAGGAGCAGAACTGACCACCGTAATTGGGTGCCCTTGGAAGTATTTCTTAAGCTTCCGGCTTGCCATAAAAACTCCGTACACCAGCTTCTGCCAATGCAGATACCTTTGCTTGGACTCAATGAGTACCTCGCTGATATAATAGACCGGACGTTGAACCGGATGCTCCTTACCTGCCTCCTTTCGCTCCACCATAATAGCCACGCTGACCGCACGAGCATTAGCAGCAACATATAGCAGTAATGGCTCCTTGTCAATGGGACCGGCGAGCACAAGCGGATTGGCCAATTGCCGCTTTAAGTCCTCAAATGCTTCATCAGCAGCAGAACCCCAGACGAACTGATCCGTCTTCTTCAACATCTGATACAAAGGGATTGCCTTCTCACCAAGGCGGCTGATAAACCGGCTTAACGCGGCAATCCGGCCTGCCAGGCGTTGAACATCATTGATACACTTCGGTTTAGACAGGGAGGTGATGGCTGTGATCTTCTCCGGTTTAGCCTCAATTCCCATGTTGGACACCAGAAAACCCAATAACTTGCCTGTCGGTACACCAAAGACACACTTGTCCGGATTAAGCATCATCTTGTACGTCCTTAGGTTATCAAAGGTTTCCTTCAAATTGTCAACCAGACTCTCCTTCTCCCTGGACTTAACCACGATATCATCCACGTAAGCATGTACATTACGGCCAATCTGCTTGTGAAGACAATTTTGTACACACCGTTGATAAGTTGCCTGGGCACTTCTGAGCCCAAAGGGCATAGACACATAGCAGAAGGCTCCAAAGGGAGTTATGAATGTCGTCTTCTCCTGGTCCTTAACTGCCATTTTGATCTGATGATAGCCAGAATATGCGTCCAAAAAACTTAAACGCTCACAACCCGCCGTAGCATCAATGATTTGATCAATACGGGGGGGGGGGGAAGGATCTGCTGGACAAGCCTTATTAAGATCTGTGTAATCCACACACATGCGCCAGGTGCCGTTTTTCTTAAGGACTAGCACCGGATTGGCAAGCCACTCAGGGTGAAAAACTTCAACAATAAAACCAGCTGCTAAGAGCCTGGCTACCTCTTCTCCAATCGCCTTGCGTCTTTCTTCGTTAAACCGGCGGAGAAACTGTTTCACCGGTTCGTATTTAGGATCCACATTAAGGGTGTGCTCAGCGAGTTGCCTCGGTACACCTGGAATGTCAGAGGGCTTCCATGCAAAAATGTCCCGGTTCTCATGGATGAACTCGATGAGCGCGCTTTCCTATTTCGGATCCAAGTTGGCACTGATGCTGAACTGCTTGGACAAATCGCCAGGTACGAAGTCAACAAGCTTAGTTTCTGCTGCCGATTTGAACTTCAGGGCCGGATCATACTCCGTAGTTGGCTTTTTTAATGGAGTCATGTCCGCCGGATCAACACTGTCCTTATAATATTTCAGCTCCTCGGTGGCACAAACCGACTCTGCGTAAGCCGCATCTCCTTCCTCGCACTCCAAAGCGATTTTACGACTTCCGTGAACCGTTATTGTCCCCTGTAACCCGGCATCTTGAGCTGCAAATACACATAACAGGGTCGTGCCATAAACTTGGCGTAGGCCGGTCGCCCAAACAGGGCGTGATATGGACTTTGGATTTTCACCACTTCAAACGTCAATGTCTCCGACCTGGAATCATGATCATCTCCAAAGGCCACTTCCAGAGCTATCTTACAAACAGGATATGCTGACTTGCCAGGTACTACACCGTGGAACACCATATTAGACGGTTTGAGATTTTTATTTGTTAATCCCATACGACGGAAGGTCTCATAGTATAAGATATTAATGCTGCTCCCTCCATCCATGAGCACTTTGGTGAACTTGTAACCTCCCACCTGAGGTGCCACCACCAGAGCCAACTGACCCGGATTATCAACCCGGGGAGGGTGATCCTCTCTGCTCCATATGATTGGCTGTTCAGACCAGCGTAGATAACGGGGCACGGCCGGTTCAACAGAGTTGACTGCCCGCCTCTGAACCTTCCGGTCTCGCTTGTCCAAGCTAGTAGTGAAGACATGGTACTGCCCACTATTCAACTGCTTTGGGTTGCTCTGGTTACCTGACTGTTGCTGCTGCTGGTTATAACCACCCTGGTTGTTCTGATTATTTTGATTATTATGTCCGCCTGGATTATCATTAAATCCTGAACCGTAATTTCCTCCACCATAACCCGGCCCGAATCCCGAGCCACCGCCGGAGCCGTGATAATATCGGAAAGCATTAGAATTCTTGAACTCCTGCATAATAAAGCAATCCTTCCAAAGGTGGTTTGCTGGCACCTCCTTCGTCCCATGTCTTGGACAGGGCTGGCTCAGTAGATAATTTAGGCGATCCGGGTTAGGGTTGGGTGCCCCACTGCGATTTTTCGGTTTACCCTTGCGTCGCTGGCCATTGTCCTGCGTGTTGGTATTAGCCACAAAGTCCATGTTACCATCCGCTTTACGCTTACCTCCACCACCATTGCCTGCCCAGTGATGCTGCTGACCTTTGGAGTTGTTGTTCCTCTTTCCCTTCCCTGCCTTGTCATCATCAGATTCGGGATCCTTGGTATTATCGGAATCAGCATACTTTACCAAAGCAGCCATGAGGGTCCCCATGTCAGTGCAATGGCGCTTCATCCGTCCCAACTTCAGCTTTAGGGGCCCAAACTGGCAGTTGCCTTCTAGGGTTAAGACTACGGTGTCAGCGTTGATGCGGTCTGATGAATGCAACACTTGTGAGACCCGGCGCACCCAATGAGTCGTCGATTCTCCTTCCTCCTGGAAACAGGCAGCTGAGTCTACTATCGACATGGGTTGCTTACATGTATCCTTGAAATTATTGATAAAACGGGCTCGTAATTGGGCCCATGAACTGATAGAATTGGCCGGTAAGCTTTTGAACCAAGTGCGGGCCGTTCCTTCAAGCATCATGGTGAAGTATTTCGCACATGCCGCATCATCCACATCCAGCATCTCCATGGCCATCTCATAGCTCTCCACCCATGTCTCTGGGGGTTGATCCGCCGTGTAATTTGGTACCTTGCGCGGGCCCTTGAAATCCTTAGGTAGGCGCACATTGCGTAAAGCGGGGACAAGGCAAGGCACCCCCAAAGAGCTAGAAGTAACACCGGGTTCGACCGAAATAGTTGGACGAACCGGTGTAAGCTGCCGAGCCTGATATTGTGCGGCTAACTCGGCCTCCCTGCGTGCTCGGGCCCGGTTGACCACTTCCTGAGCGTTATCAGCACCACCCGCCGGGTTGTTGCCGCGGGGTGCTCCACGTCGTTCATTACTTGACACTGTCGGTTCCTCCATACGCCTGCTATAGCTCCGGCTTGGGCGAGGGGTCGAGTGGATCCGGTCGCGGCTGTACGAGTATGCTTCCTGTTGGTCCAAAGCTGTCCTAAGAAGCTCCTTGACTCGTCGCGTCTCTATCGCCTGCGGTGAGTCACCTTCAATTGGAATGGCCTCCAGCCGTGCAGCAGCGGCGACGAGATTGTCCATCGGGT
Source organism: Triticum aestivum (assembly GCF_018294505.1). Classification (NCBI taxonomy): domain Eukaryota; kingdom Viridiplantae; phylum Streptophyta; class Magnoliopsida; order Poales; family Poaceae; genus Triticum; species Triticum aestivum. Next base: position 652,255,935 of record NC_057812.1, on the reverse strand, counting down.
TGGAGTAGTGACCCAGAGGTGTTAAAACAGCCTGAGGTATAACGGTGTTTTGACGAGGCGGATCCATCCAACGAGGCTGAACCGGCGCACCGGTCCCAGGAGCTTCCGCCCGGTTTCCCTCCAGCGGATTACTGGTTCCTGCTCCCGGGGTGTTGAAAAGGTCTCTGGCCTCGAAAACCGGAGGCAAATGGGATCGGTACTTCCTCCTCATGACTTCATGCGACGCGTTCTGGTCCAACATGAGCCTGTAGGCTTGTGCGTCTAGAGCGGCCCGCTCTGTGGCCATCCTGGTATCCTCAGCTGCCAGGTCCGCCTTGGCCTGGGTGATCCGTTCCCTTACCTTTGCAATCTCCGCGTTGTCGACGTCCTGATCAACCGGATTAGCTTCCGCCATAAGCACATCCAATGCATCAAATAGCTCTGATGGAACTTGAGCCGGCGGGCGCACAGGGCTTCCTGCCCCGGCAGCCGTCGCCGCTGTTGAACCGGAGGTTGTTGCCGCAGCGGTCGAAGAATGAAGAGCTGCTTGTGTGCCGGCCAATGAATATTCCAACTCGGTTGGGCAGATCAGAGGGGTCCGGAATACTGTCGCCGTCGGAACAGCCCCCAATCCGGCCATCTTGTAGCTGATATAGAGATTTGGTTTCTCCGGTTGATGACTCATCGCCGGAGTAAATGACGGTCTCGCCGCCAGATCCCGATCCATCCTCATGACCTCCTCCATGGATGACTCCCACAAAGGCACGCTTCATGGCCGGTTTAACCTGGGCAGATCGCGCATGCTGAGCCGTTTCAACGAGGTCGGTGCAGATATCCGGCTCAGGGCCCGGTTCTCCGATCTTGCCGATGAAAACGTGTATGCCACCAAAGGGGACCCGGTACCCATACTCAACTGAGCCAGCCTCGGGGCCCCAGCCTGCATCGTCGATGTAAAGCTTGCCGCGATGACTCTTAGTCATCCGGCCTACGGCGTAGCCCTCGAGTCCTTCAAAGCGGCCCTCCAAGAACTTGAAACCATCGTGCGATAGCCCCACGGTGGGCGCCAACTGTCGTGGTTTTGTCACGGCAGATGTCCTAGAGAAAGGACTTAGTCATGGAGCCATCGCAACGGGTTAGCTTGAAGGGGTTAAAGCGGACAAAGGGACACACGAGAGTTTATACTAGTTCGGCCCCTTCGATGAAGGTAAAAGCCTATGTCTAGTTGTGATGGAATTGATGGGGTTTCAATGACCAGGGAGCAAACAAGCTTCGCCTATGTCTCGAGTTGTTGTCTGTTGTCCTTGAACCGCCGCCAGGTCGTCCCCTTATATACACGGGTGACGCCCGTTGGTTCATAGAGTCCCAATACTAGCTCATAGATGTGTTCGGTTTGGTCTCTACTTATTCCTAACTTACAATACAAGTTAAATACCAACGCCGGTTTACGGCTACAGGCCTTGAACCGACTATGGGCCTTGAGCCCTCATCTGCCTTCTTGGGCTTTAACATACTTAACTACTGACGAAGTTAACCCGGTCCAGATAGGCCAGTTTACGCTCAGTAGTGATATCCCCAACAGTCTATGAGCTCATTTTCTATTTTTAAGTATTATATTCTTGCATCTTACTGTACTCTGTTCATGTAGAACAAGTGCCCTAAACCTGAAGAACAATTGTTCTAATTTAAGATTCCATTGTTATCATAGTTCAAAAAAGCGCTAGGCGTTAATTGTGCGTTTTGCCACCGCCTTGCGCTTTACTGACCAAAGCGCATGCTTATGCGCAGATTATGCGTAGTTATGCGCAATGCGTTTTGCCAACGCCTAGAGCCTAGGCGCGCTTAAGCGCTCGCTTAGGCGCGCCTTTTTTAACTATGATTGCTTTGCTCTTGTATCACTGTATTTACTCATACAAACTTATTTTTAAATTGAAGAATCCAATCGAAACTCCAATGGCACAACAGGTATGTTCACGCATGTTTCTTTAACAAGTTTGCTCTTATCAATAGCTCTGTTGATTTCAATTTCAATTGTGTATACAATTGACTTTCATATCATACACATTACTAGCATCACAACAAAGCCAATAGTGTTGTTGTACATGTAGACCTGTGGTACCCATCTGAAATCTTGTTGTGCCGTGTAGTTTCCCACGCTTTAAATTCTTTCATTGCTGCTTTGTCTTGAACTGATATGATTTGAACCGTGTCTCTATTTTGATTTGGCAAGACAATGCAGTGACCATAGGCCATAGATATATGTTTGTTTGATGCTTTTATTATGTGCTAGTAATTGGCAATAGAAGACTTGGTAGTTTAATCTTGTCCACCTTACTAATGAACTGGTTCACCAAAATGAGTTTCATATACTAGTACATGCTAAACATGTTATGTGTCTGCTTGTTGCTTCTTTTAGAATGCTGACAGAATATTGGGGAAGAGTGCCTTATTAAGCAATGGTAAAGGAATTAATGCAGATAAGATTCAGGATAGTGAGACATCCTTGTTGGTCTCCAACAAAGCTGATAAAACAGCTAAGGAAGACTATCTTGAAGACAGCAAGACAACCCCAAAGTCCTGTCTTGGTTTAGTGTTTGAGTTACTGGCCACTACCGCTTGCACAAGCTATTCAAACTCACTGTCTGAATCAGTTTGGTTTCTTGAGTCTCAACTACAAGCTGAAAGACATCGATCAGCTGTGCTGCGACAAGAAGCAGAAGGACTGCGGAAGTCCCTGGAGCATTCAGATGCATACTTTCTGGTGCAACAGCAAGCGTTGGAGGATTTTAGCGCCAAACAGGACAAAGCTAATCAGCTTGCTAAGCTTATTGCCAGCATGGTGGATACCCTGGATAATGTTTCTTGAGCTCTTCTGAAGTTGTTTCAATTATGCTCTTGTTTTGCTGCCGCGTTTATTTGCACCGGTGGCCAATTTTGACGGCCAGTGTATGTAATGTGCTGCTTTGTTCCCTATATTTGCACTGGTGGCGAACTTTGATGCCTAGTGGATGTAATATGTGTAATAGCGGTAATAGGCTAGCGTTAATTGCTTGCTTATTTATTTCCTTATTGTCTTGCTTAGTTGTTTGCTTGTAGTCACTGCAGTTCTTTTTCTATTTTTTTCTAGTGGCCACAATAGCCTATTTTTGGTAACTAGGCCAAAATAATCATGGCAACACACGGACTGTTGTAACCATGGGCCTCCTACAGGCCGTATGATCCATGTGCCTTCGCCCGGCCGTAGGATCCATCGGCCTTCTATACGGGCCTTAGGGTCCATGGGCCTTCTACGGGCCGTAGGGTCCATGGGCCTTCTACGGGCCGTACGATCCATGGGCCTTCTACGGGCCGTACTATCCATGGGCCTCATACGGGACGTAGGATCCATGGGCCTTCTACGGGGCGTATCATCATTTTGCCACTCATGGGCCGTACTATTCGTGGACCATAACGGGCCGTTAATACGCCGTATTTCATAACTCTATGACAACAGCCCAACGGGTTTTTTTGACATGAAAATGACCCAACGTATTAACGGTCCGCAAACGGGCCGACTGTAACGACAGGATGAATTTGACCCACAAGCAGAAAATGACAGTAACAGGCCGTATGTAACTGAATGCTACAAATGAGCCCAAGAATCAATGGGCCCTAAGAAGGCCAAAAGATAACTTGGGCTAGAAACGGCCCAATGGAATAACGGGCCGTTAATGGGTATAAAGTGATACACTGTTCATTACGGGCCAGTTTCACCATGGGTCATTAATGGGCCAAGAGTTACAAAGGTCCTCATATGGGCCGAAAGAAGTCATGGGCCACACATGGGCCGGAAGTTAAAACGGGCCGAATCATATTGGACGGCCCAGATGACGCTACTGGGCCTAATTCGGATAGGGCATAACGGGCCCTGGGTTAGCAGGCTGTAAATGGGCTATATGCGAACAGGCCGTTAACAGGCTTTCCGTGGGCCGGCCCGCCACCTTTTGACCAAGTCAAACGGGCCGGCCTTTTCACAGGAATGGGCCTCTGTTGGGCCGTGCCATGTGTCGCCGTATCATAGGCGCCTTCGGTCCAATGAGCGGATGACATCTGTCCCAACGGTGAGCCGACACGTGTTTCCTCCAGCCAATGATGATTTTACACGTGGAAAATCCCCATTGGTCAGGGCTGTTAACGGGTTATCGGATTCAAAACCCGACCGATAGCTTAACGGCGTTCCATTACGGTGGATGCCACGTGTCGGTCACCCTTGATGAAAGCACTTCTGTGACGCACGATTTATCGTCATGGAAGTGGACACTTCCGTGATGATAATTTTGGTAATGTCATGGAACACTTCTACGACAGCACAGGTATGACTATCTTGATTCTGTCATAAAATCGTCATGGATGTACATGCATGACAAAAAACGCGACCTACTGTGACAAACACGTATCATCATGGAAGTGTATTTTTTTGTAGTGATAACTTCCCTGAGCTTGTGGCTTTGCATATCATTAGCATCATAGATATTCAAGGAATTCATACTAACAACATTGCAATCATGCTCATCATTCAAATATTTAGTGCCAAACATTCTAATGCATTCTTCTTCTAACACTTTGGCACAATTTTCCTTTCCATCATACTCACGAAAGATATTAAAAAGATGAAGCGTATGAGACAAACTCAATTCCATATTTTTTTAGCTTTCTTTTATAAACTAAACTAGTGATAAAACAAGAAACTAAAAGACTCGATTGCAAGATCTAAAGATATACCTTCAAGCACTTACCTCCCCGGCAACGGCGCCAGAAAAGAGCTTGATGTCTACTACACAACCTTCTTCTTGTAGACGTTGTTGGGCCTCCAAGTGCAAAGGTTTGTAGACAGTAACAAATTTCCCTCGAGTGGATGACCTAAGGTTTATGAATCTGTAGGAGGCATAGGATGAAGATGGTCCATCTCAAACAACCCTGCAACCAAATAACAAAGAGTCTCTTGTGTCCCCAACACACCCAATACAATGGTAAATTGTATAGGTGCACTAGTTCGGCGAAGAGATGGTGATACAAGTGGTATATGGATGATACATAAAGGTTTTTGTAATTTGAAAATATAAAAACAGCAAGGTAACTAATGATAAAAGTGAGCATAAACGATATTGCAATGTGTTGAAACAAGGCCTAGGGTTCATACTTTCACTAGTGCAAGTCCTCTCAACAATAATAACATAATTGGATCATATAACTATCCCTCAACATGCAACAAAGAGTCACTCCAAAGTCACTAATAGCAGAGAACAAACCAAGAGATTATGGTAGGGTACGAAACCACCTCAAAGTTATTCTTTCCAATCAATCCGTTGGGCTATTCCTATAAGTGTCACAAACAACCCTAGAGTTCGTACTAGAATAACACCTTAAGACACAAATCAACCAAAACCCTAATGTCACCTAGATACTCCAATGTCACCTCAAGTATCTGTGGGTATGATTATACGATATGCATCACACAATCTCAGATTCATCTATTCAACCAACACATAGAACCACAAAGAGTGCCCCAAAGTTTCTACCAGAGAATCATGACGAAAACGTGTGCCAACCCCTATGCATAGGTTTATGGGTGGAACCCGCAAGTTGATCACCAAAACATACATCAAGTGAATCACGTGGTATCCCATTGTCACCACAGATACGCATGGCAAGACATACATCAAGTGTTCTCAAATCTTTAAAGACTCGATCCGATAAGATAACTTTAAAGGGGAAATTCAATCCATTACAAGAGAGTAGACGGGGGAGAAAACATCATAGGATCCAAATATAATAGCAAAGCTCGCGATACATCAAGATCGTATCACCTCAAGAACATGAGAGAGAGAGATCAAACACATAGCAACTGGTACATACCCTCAGCCCCGAGGGAGAACTACTCCCTCCTCGTCATGGAGAGCACCGGGATGATGAAGATAGCCACCGGAGAGGGATTCCCGATCTATGGAGGCTATGTAGGCTTCTGGCGGCGGAACTCCCGATCTATTGTGCTCCCTGATCGTTTTAGGGTATATGGAGATATATAGGCAGAAGAAGTACGTCATGGGAGCCACGAGGGTGGAGGGCGCGCCCAGGTGGGTGATACGTCTCCGTCGTATCTACTTTTCCAAACACTTTTGCCCTTGTTTTGGACTCTAAGTTGCATGATTTGAATGGAACTAACCCAGACTGACGCTGTTTTCAGCAGAATTACCATGGTGTTATTTATGTGCAGAAACAAACGTTCTCGGAATGACCTGAAACTTCACGGAGCAACTTTTTGGAAAATATAAAAAATAGCTGCCAAAGATGAAGGCCAGGGGGCCCACCACCTGTCCTCGAGGGTCGGGGGGCGCCTGCCCCCCTAGATAGCGCCCCTACCTCATGGGCCCCCTAGAGCTCCTCCGACTCCAACTCCAACTCTAATATTGTGTTTCGGGGAGAGAAAAATTAGAGAGAAGAATTCATCGCGTTTTACGATACGGAGCCACCACCAAGCCCTAAAACCTCTCGGGAGGGCTGATCTAGAGTCCGTTCGGGGCTCTGGAGAGGGGAATCCGTCGCCATCGTCATCATCAACCATCCTCCATCACCAATTTCATCATGCTCACCGCCGTGCGTGAGTAATTTCATCGTAGGCTTGCTGGACGGTGATGGGTTGGATGGGATCTATCATGTAATCGAGTTAGTTTTGTTAGGGTTTGATCCCTAGTATCCACTATGTTCTGAGATTGATGTTGCTATGACTTTGCTATGCTTAATGCTTGTCACTAGGGCCCGAGTGCCATGATTTCAGATCTGAACCTATTATGTTTTCATCAATATATGAGAGTTCTTGATCCTATCTTGCAAGTCTATAGTCACCTATTATGTGTTATGATCCATTAACCCCGAAGTGACAATAATCGGGATACTTACCGGTGATGACCGTAGTTTGAGGAGTTCATGTATTCACTATGTGTTAATGCTTTGTTCCAGTACTCTATTAAAAGGAGGCCTTAATATCCCTTAGTTTCCGTAAGGACCCCGCTGCCACGGGAGGGTAGGACAAAAGATGGCATGCAAGTTCTTTTCCATAAGCACGTATGACTATATTTAGAATACATGCCTACATTACATTAATGAACTGGAGCTAGTTCTGTGTCACCCTAGGTTATGACTGTTACATGATGAACCGCATCCGGCATAATTCTCCATCACTGATCCATTGCCTACGAGCTTTCCATATATTTTTCTTCGCTTATTTACTTTTCCGTTGCTATTGCTATCATCACTACAAAATACCAAAAACATTACTTTTACTATTGTTACCTTTTGCTACCGTTACCACTACTATCATATTACTTTGCTACTAAATACCTTGCTGCATATATTAAGTTTCCAGGTGTGGTTGAATTGACAACTCAGCTGCTAATACTTGAGAGGATTCTTTGGCTCCCCTTGTGTCAAATCAATAAATTTGGGTTGAATACTTTACCCTCGAAAACTATTGCGATCCCCTATACTTGTGAGTTATCAAGACTATTTTCTGGCGCCGTTGCCGGGGAGCATAGCTCTATTATTTGAGTCACTTGGGATTTATATCTGCTTATCATTATGAAGAACTTGAAAGATCCAAGAACCAAGATTTATCCCTCAACTACGAGGGGAGGTAAGGAACTACCATCTAGCTCTGCACTTGATTCATCTTCTGTTTTGAGTAAGCTTGCGACACCTAAACCTGCTTCTGCTTTTCGTTCTGATATGTCGCTTGTTATTGATGATGCCACTTCTGGTATACATGATACTTATGATTGATGAAACTACTTCTATGCTTGATACTACTGTGCCACTTGGTGAATTTCTTGATGAACAACTTGCTAGGGATAGAGAGATTGAAAATATTGAATCTGATAATATTGATGAAATTGATGATGAAGACTTGTCTGTTATTCCTGAGGTTTATGTTTTTGATAGAGAAGCTTCTTTAGCTATTTTAGCTTGCAAAGATAGATACGAACTTAAGAGGTTATTAGCTAAATGGAATCAGCAATCTCTAAATGCTAGAATGAAACCTGACCCTGCTTTTGCTACTTCACCTATTTGTGTTACTGATAAGGATTATGAATTCTCTGTTGATCCTGATATAATTACTTTGGTTGAATCTGATCCTTTTCATGGCTATGAATCTGAAACTGTTGTGGCACATCTTACTAAATTAAATGATATAGCTACACTGTTCACTACTGATGAGAGAACTTGCTACTTTTATATCCTTAAAATATTTCGTTCTCATTAAAGGGTGATGCTAAGATATGGTTTAATTCTCTTGATCCTGGTTGTGTGCGTAGTCCCCAGGATGTGATTTATTACTTCTCTGCTAAATATTTCCCTGCTCATAAGAAACAAGCTGCTTTAAGGGATATATATAATTTTGTGCAAATTGAAGAAGAGAGTCTCCCACAAGCTTGGGGGAGGCTTCTCCAATTACTTAATGCTTTGCCTGAACATCCTCTTAAGAAAAATGAAATACTTGATATCTTTTATAATGGACTAACCGATGCCTCCAGAGATTACCTGGATAGTTGTGTTGGTTCTGTTTTCAGGGAAAGAACACCGGATGAAGCTGAAATTCTATTGAATAATATGTTGACAAATGAAAATAATTGGACACCTCCGGAGCCAATTCCTGAGCCAATTCCTAAACCGACTCCGAAGAAGAGGGGTGTTCTATTTCTCAGTCCCGAAGATATGCAAGAGGCAAAGAAATCTATGAAATAAAAAGGTATTAAAGCTGAAGATGTTAAGAATTTACCTCTTATTGAAGAAATACATGGTCTTAATTTACCGCCTGTTGGAGAAACATATGATCTTAATCCTTTACCTATTGAAGAAACTCATGGTCTTGATAACCCGACGCAGGTAGTAAAGGTAAATTCTCTCTATAGATATGATAAAGCTGAAATCCCATTTACTAAGTTTGCAAGCCCATGCTTAGATGAGTTTGATAAATTTATGGTTAAGCAAGAAGATTTTAATGCTTATTTTGGTAGACAATTGAAATACAAATCAAATATGCTTGAACACTTGGGTGATTATATGGCTAATGTCAAAGGTGAACATAAACTTATTAATAAACATGCTTCTATGGTTACCACTCAAGTAGAACAAGTACTTAAAGCTCAAAATGATTTGGTCAATGAATTAAATAGCAAGAATAATGATAATGATGTTAGAGTTATGACTAGAGGTGGAAAAATGACTCAGGAACCTTTGTATCCTGAAGGCCACCCTAAGAGAATTGAGCAAGATTCTCGGAGAAATAATATAGATGCACCTCCTTCTAAAAGGAAGAAAAAGAAAAATGATAGGACTTTGCATGCTTCTAGTGAACCTATTACTGAAACACCTGAGAATCCAAATGATAATTCTATTTCTGATGCTGAAACTCAATCTAGTAATGAACCTGAAACTAGTGATAATGCTAATAATAATGTTCATGATGATGCTCAACATAGTAACGATAATGATATAAAAATTGAACCTGCTATTGATCTTGATAACCCACAATCAAAGAATCAACATTATGATAAGAAAGACTTTGTTGCTAGGAAACATGGTAAAGAAAGAGAACCATGGGTTCAGAAACCCATGCCTTTTCCTCCCAATCCATCTAAGAAAAAGGATGATGAGGATTTTGAGCGCTTTGCTGAAATGATTAGACCTATCTTTTTGCGTATGCGATTAACTGATATCCTCAAAATGAATCCTTATGCTAAGTATATGAAAGAAATTGTTACAAATAAAAGAAAGATACCGGAAGCTGAAATGTCCACCATGCTTGCTAATTATACTTTTAAGGGTGGAATACCAAAGAAACTTGGAGATCCCGGTGTACCAACTATACCATGCTCCATTAAAGGAAACTATGTTAAAACTGCATGTGATCTTGGAGCCGGTGTTAGTGTTATGCCTCTCTCTTTATATCGTAGACTTGATTTGAATAAGTTGACACCTACTGAAATATCTTTGCAAATGGCTAATAAATCAACTGCTATACCTGTCGGTATTTGTGAGTATGTGCCTGTTGTAGTTGCAAACGTTACTATTTTAAAGGACTTTGTTATTCTTGATATTCCCGAGGACGATAGTATGTCTATTATTCTTGGAAGACCCTTTTTGAATACTGCAAGGGCTGTTATTGATTGCACTAAAGGCAATGTCACTTTTCATGTTAATGGTAATGAGCATACGGTACACTTTCCGAGGAAACAACCTCAAGTTCATAGTATCAACTCTATTGGAAAAATTCCATCGATTATATTTGGAGGTTTTGAATTTCCTCTTCCTACTGTCAAGAAGAAATATGATATTCTTATTATTGGGGATGTGAATATCCCTGTTGAGGTAACATAGCGTTATTCGAAATTTCTCCGGTTCCATGTTATTCGGAATGAGTTCGTTAACAAGACTTGATCAACCTTGTTAGTGGATTCCTTTTGATGATCATGAGATGGATGAAACTAGAAGGCACAACCTTCTATACCCCACCTTTACTTTCTGTTATTTATATTAAATAAAATAAAATAGTATTTTTCTGTCTGTTATCTGATTATCCGTGCAATATAAAAATACACCGAAAATAGAAGTTCTCCAAATGCCCTGAAATTTAAATATGATTTTTTCTGGAATATTTGAGAATATTTGGCACTGAGAACATAGCAGGGGGGTCAACCACCTGCCCATGAGGGTGGAGGGCGCGCCCCCTGCCTCGTGGGTCCACAGTGGTCCTCCTCCACTTATCCTTTCACCCACAGACTCCTTGTTCCTCCCCCAAACATGAATAACCAGCTGAAACCCGAGTCCAAGCTCGTTTTGCTGCCATTTTCGATCTCCTTGCTCAAAGCACCTCTCACAAAACTGCTTGGGAAGATTGTTCCTTGGTATGTGACTCCTCCATTGGTCCAATTAGTTTTTGTTCTAGTGCTTTATTCATTGCAAATTTTTGCTGCTTAGGTGACCCTGTTCTTGAGCTTGCATGTCAAATTTATATGGTCAAAAGTAGTTTTGATGCATGATACATGCCCTAGGCACTTGTAGTAGTTGCTATCAATATTATTGAGTTTGGTTTACTTTTATTTTGAAGTTGCTAAAAATTTCAGAATTTTTTAGAAAATGATGAAGAGACTTTTGAGGGGCTCATCGAGCCGAAGCTCGAAGGAAAAGGCACCGAAGCCTAAGTATAATCTGCCTCGCACCATGAAGGTTCGGGCGTGTGAATGGCCTTCCGATGATTTCTTGAGAGCAACCAGGATTTATGAAGATTTTCATGAATTGGCTAAGAATGCAGGCCTCACCGCTTTCCTCCATGACCAACGCGATCAGTATCTCTTACTCACAAATATTTTTGTGCAAAACTTTCATTTCCATTCTAGGAGCTCACCACCTACGGTGGAGTTTCATTTATATGATGAGCACAAGGAGATGTCACTTTATGATTTTTGTCGGGTTTGTTTAGTCCCTTTTGAGGGCAAGACAGAGGAACCACATCGCGAGGATGTGGATGGGTTTATTGATACTATCACTGTAGGGGAAACAAGGAAGGTTTCCGATGCACGAATCACTAGCATACATTTTCCTGTTTTACGCTATTTTGCATTATTTGCTACTCGTTGTTTAATTGGTCGTAGAAACTGTGGAAACCTTAGTGTCCCTGATATTATTATTTTGCTCCATGGTTTATACGGTGATAACTCTGTTAGTATGGGCGACATTATTGCTAAACGGTTAAGTCTGAACCGTACCAAGGGCCCCATCTTTGGAGGCATCTATGATTCACGCCTAGTTGCACATTTTAACATACCTATTAGGCATTATGAGAAGGAAGAAAAAGTGATGCCTCGTGTTTATTTAGATTATAAAAGTATGGTGGCACATGATTTTATTGTTAAGAATAGGGAAGAAGATCTCAAATACAAATTGTTCTTTGATAAACATCATCTTGAGACTATTACCCTACCTGCTCCTTCTTTGTTTGATTTATCTGCAGGCCAGTACCTTGTTCCGTTAAAGGCTATTCACGCCTACCGGAACCCTGCACCAGCTATGGAGCCAGAGCCGGAACCACCAGTTGATCCTTCACGGCATTCTAATTACCAGTGGGATCCGGAGATGATTGCCAACCAATGGCAATCGGAGTCTTCTTCTTCTTCCCAGTACGACCCCAGCTACTATTATGGATATCCGCCAGGCCAGCCGTGGCCATAGACCAACTTTGTCCAAAAGCCTAAGCTTGGGGGAGTATGTATTTCCCACCGACATTACATTTATGTTCACACACTCATTGCTAGATGTCGGTGCTCATATTTTTTCATTGTATCATCCATGCTACTTTATTTCCTTTTTATGCTTTCTTCTTGTGTGTTTGATAAACCTTAAGAAAAACCAAAAAATTAGTTGTAGATTTTAATTAGTTTACTTTCCATGCTTGTAAGTAGTAATTAAAAAGAAAACCCAAAAAGATTTCATGTTCTTTTTTTACTTGTTGGGAGCTCTCCCGTATAAATAGTTTTATTTCTTTTCTTTCCTTTGGGGTCGATAGGAGAAGACCATAATTAAATTGTTGAAGTGGCTCTTGTATGCATACTTGTTCATCTGACAAAAGAGCCCATATTGCCTTGTCTTCTCCTGTTTATTGAATGCTTGCAGATTCCAACTTAGTCCAATGCACGTGCACTATTATTATTATTCACATCGTTCGGTCGTGCAAGTGAAAGGCAATTATGACGATATATGATGGACTGACTGAGATGAGAAAAGCTGGTATGAACTCGACCTCTTTTGTTTTCGTAAATATGATTAGTTTATCATTCCTGATTCAGCCTATTATGAATAAACATGTTTGCAATTACAACTAGAGATCATAGTGCTTATGCCATGCTTGATTAGCTATGAGTTATAATGGTTTACCTTGCGTGCCAACATGCTATTAAAATGGTTATGATGTGGTATGATAGGGTGGTATCCTCCTATGAATGATTTAAATGACTTGACTTGGCGCATGTTCACGCATGTAGTTGAAACAACAACATAGCCTTCACGATATTTATGTTCATGGTGGATTATATCCTACTCATGCTTGCATTCGGTGTTGATTAATTTTAATGGATGTTCATGACTGTTGTCGCTCTCTAGCTGGTCGCTTCCCAGTCTTTTGCTAGCCTTCACCTGTACTAAGCGGGAATACTGCTTGTGCATCCAAACTCCATAAACCCCAAAGTTATTCCACATGAGTCCACTATACCTACCTATATACGGTATCTACCTGTCGTTCCAAGTAAATTTGTATGTGCCAAACTCTAAACCTTCAAATAAATATCCTGTTTTGTATGCTCGAATAGCTCATGTATCAATTAGGGTTGTCCGTATCTTCCATGTTAGGCGGGTTATTCTCAAGAGGAGTGGACTCCGCTCCTCACTCACGAGATAAATGGCTAGTCACCGGGATGCCCAGTCCCATGCTTTATGCAAACTAAATCAAAATAATTGCAAACAAAACACCCCCTGGGACTCTTGTTAGTTGGAGGCACTCGTTGTTTCGAGCAAGCCATGGATTGATGCTTGTTGGTGGAAGGGGAGTATAAACTTTACCATTATGTTTTGGAACCGCCTATAATGTGTGTAGCATGGAAGATATTGCCATCTCTTGGTTGTTATGTTGACAATGAAAGTATACCGCTCAAATATTATTCACCTCTATTTCAAAACCGAGCTCTGGCACCTCTACAAATCCCTGCTTCCCTGTGTGAAGGGCCTATCTATTTACTTTTATGCTGAGTCATCATCCTCTTATTAAAAAGCACCAGTTGGAGAGCACTGCTGTCATTTGCATTCATTATTGTTAGTTTACATTGAGTATGACTTGACTGGATCTCTTTTACCATGAATTACAATGTCTAGTCAGTCCTTGGTCTTTAAAGGTGCTCTGCATTTATGTTTTGCGGTCTCAGAAAGGGCTAGCGAGATACCATCTTGTTATATCATATTATGATTGTTTTGAGAAAGTGTTGTCATCCAAGATTTATTATTATTGCTCGCTAGTTGATTATGCTATTGATATGAGTAAACTTGAGACCTAAGCGTTATTGCGAATGTGGTTAGTTATAATCTTTGCTAAAAACTTGAATGCTGGCTTTACATATTTACAACAACAAGAGCAAACAGAGTTTGTAAAAGTTTTTCTTTATCACTTTCAGTTTATCAACTGAATTGCTTGAGGACAAGAAAAGGTTTAAGCTTGGGGGAGTTGATACGTCTCCGTCGTATCTACTTTTCCAAACACTTTTGGCCTTGTTTTGGACTCTAACTTGCATGATTTGAATGGAACTAACCCGGACTGACGCTGTTTTCAGCAGAATTATCATGGTGTTATTTATGTGCAGAAACAAACGTTCTCGGAATGACCTGAAACTTCACGGAGCAACTTTTTGGAAAATATAAAAAATAGCTGCAAAAGATGAAGGCCGGGGGGCCCACCACCTATCCACGAGGGTGGGGGCGCGCCTGCTAATACGTGTCCGTCGTATCTATAATTTTTTATTGTTCCATGCCAATATTATTCAACTTTCATATACTTTTTGGCAACTTTTTATATTATTTTTGGGACTAACATATCGATCCAGTGCCCAGTGCCAGTTCCTGTCTGTTGCATGTTTTTGGTTTCGCAGAATATCCATATCAAACAGTGTCCAACGGGATAAAAACGGACGGAGCTTATTTTTGGAAATATGGAAAATTCGGAAGGAAAATCAACGCGAACCAGTGCCCGAGGTGGTCACGAGGCAGGGGGCGCCCCCCTTAGGGCGCGCCCCTACCCTCGCGAGCCCACCATAAGGCGGTTGACGCTCTTCTTTTGCCGTAAGAAAGCTAATATTCGGAAAAAAATCACGGCAAAGGTTTCAGGCCAATCGGAGTTACGGATCTCCATATATATACGAAACGGTGAAACAGAGCCAGAAGAGAACGCAGAACGAGAGAGAAACAGAGAGATAGATCCAATCTCGGAGGGGCTCTCGCCCCTCCCATGCCATGGAGGCCAAGGACCATAGGGGAAACCCTTCTCCCATCTAGGGAGGAGGTCAAGGAAGAAAAGGAAGAAGGGCCCCCCCTCTCCCCCTCTCCTCCGGTGGCACCGGAACGCCGCCATGGCCATCATCATCATCACCGCGATCTTCACCAACACCTCCGCCATCTTCACCAACATCTCCATCACCTTCCCCCTCTATCTACAGCGGTCCACTCTTCCGCAACCCGTTGTACCCTCTACTTGAACATGGTGCTTTATGCTTCATATTATCATCCAATGATGTGTTGCCATCCTATGATGTCTGAGTAGATTTTCGTTGTCCTATCGGTGGTTGATGAATTGCTATGATTGATTTAATTTGCTTGTGGTTATGTTGTTGTCCTTTGGTGCCCATCATATGAGCGTGCGTGTGGATCACACCATAGGGTTAGTTGTATGTTGATAGGACTATGTATTGGAGGGCAAGAGTGACAGAAGCTTCAACCTAGCATAGAAATTGATGCATACGGGATTGAAGGGGGACCAATATATCTTAATGCTATGGTTGGGTTTTACCTTAATGAACATTAGTAGTTGCGGATGCTTGCTAATAGTTCCAATCATAAGTGCATAGAATTCCAAGTAAGGGATGACATGCTAGCAGTGGCCTCTCCCACATAATACTTGCTATCGGTCTAGTAAAGTAGTCAATTGCTTAAGGGACAATTTCGCAACTCCTACCACCACTTTTCCACACTCGCTTTATTTACTTTATTGTTTCTTAATCTAAACAGTCCCTACTTTTTATTTACGTAATCTTTATTATATTGCAAACCCATCCAAAACACCTACAAAGTATTTCTAGTTTCATACTTGTTCTAGGTAAAGCGAATGTCAAGCGTGCGTAGAGTTGTATCGGTGGTCGGTAGAACTTGAGGGAATAATTGTTCTACCTTTAGCTCCTCGTTGGTTTCAACACTCTTACTTATCGAAAACTGTTGCGATCCCCTGTACTTGTGGGTTATCAAGACCTTTTTCTGGCGTCGTTGCCGGGGAGCAATAGCGTGGGGTGAATATTCTCGTGTGTGCTTGTTTGCTTTATCACTAAGTAATTTTTATTTGTTGTTCTTAGTTGTTCTCTATCTTTAGTTATGGATATGGAACACGAAATACCAAAAAAAATTAGGTGTACTTTCTGCTCATGGAGATGGGGAACCTCCTAAAACCCTCGGTGCTGGTTATGTGAAAGATATTATGTACTACTTTAATAATCCTGAGAAAACCCCATTCAATTATGTAATGGGAGTAACGTTGGATCAACGTGAATACTTTAGGGATTATCGCTTGACACAAAAAGGGAAACTATTATGGGATCAAATTTATATATTGAAGTGGTATGCTAGACAACTATGCTCGGAATATGATTATACTTGTTGCTCTAGGATGAATTCTCCACACCTCCCCTTTTCATGCAAATTTAATGATAATGAAACCTTGGCTTCTTATGCTAGAGGTATATATGATTACTACGATGTGGAACAAATAGAAGAATTTGTTGCTTTTATGGGTGCTTATGAAATTGAATCTATGTTTAAAGAGTTTGATGATATTGATGATGCTTGTTATAGATCTAAAAATTTAGCTATCCTCAAATATTGCTATGAGAATTATGAATACAATTATGAAATTAATGCACTTATTAAGAAAGTCTCCGCTGTCCAAGAAGAGTATTTTGCAGGAATCTATGGAAGAAGAAGTTGATGACACTGTGAGCTCATTGGATGAAAAAGATGAGGAGGAGAGCGAAGAACAAAAGGAGGAAGAGCGGATTGATCACCCGTGCCCACCTTCTAATAAGAGTAACTCTTCAACTCATACATTGTTTAATTCCCCTTCGTGCTTACCGAAGGATGATTGCTATGATGACTCTTATGATCCCTATGATTCTTTTGAAATATCCCTTTTTGATGATGCTTGCTATGCTTATGGCCAAGATGCCAATATGAATTATGCTTATGGAGATGAACTTGCTATAGTTCCTTATGTTAAACATGAAATTGTTGTTGTTGCACCCACGCATGATAGTCCTATTATCTTTTTGAATTCTCCCGATTATACTATATCGGAGAAGTTTGCACTTATTAAGGATTATATTGATGGGTTGCCTTTTACCATTGCACATGATGATTTCGATAAATATAATATGCATGTTCTTGCTGCTCCTACTTGCAATTATTATGAGAGAGGAACTATATCTCCACCTCTCTATGTTTCCAACATGATAAAATTGCAAGAAACTGTTTATACTATGCATTGGCCTTTACTAGGTGTGCATGAATTGTTCTTTTATGACATGCCGATGCATAGGAAGAGAGTTAGACTTCGTCATTGCTTGATATATGTTGCTTTGTGCTCACTACTAAATTACAAAGCATTGTTAATTAAAATTGGCTTTGATATACCTTGGGATCCGGGTGGATTCACTACTTGAGCACTATATGCCTAGCTTAATGGCTTTAAAGAAAGCGCTGCCAGGGAGACAACCCGAAAGTTTTAGAGAGACATTTATTTCTGTTGAGTGCTTTCATATAGTTTTAAAACAACAAAAATAAAGAGGGGAACCCAAAACTTTTCAAAAAGGAAAGTGAAAGTGAGAAAGACAAGCACTGTTGAAGTGGGAGAGCTCCTTGAACTTTGTTCATGCTCATGGCAACTTTGTGAATCTTGATTACAGAAACTTTTCAACAAAAATAATTATCCCCTTTTACAATTCCATTGTATTATAAAAATAATGTGCCAAGGTTTGCTTTTAGGATGTTTACATTTGCTTGATGGTTTGTACAGTGCAGGACAGAAACTTTGGCTGTAGTGCATGAATTTTAGTTTTTTACTGGAACGTCAAATGGTTCTGATTCTTTTTGCAACGTCTTTCTGTACAAATTTTTTATTTTTCCTAATTTTGGCAGAATTGTTAATGTATCAGAAGTATGGTGAATGTTCAGATTGCTACAAACTGTTCTGTTTAGACAGATTCTGTTTTTGATGCATAGTTTACTTGTTTTGATGAAACTATCAATTTGTATCAGTGGATTAAGCCATGGAAAAGCTATATTACAGTAGACACAATGCAAAAAAAATATGAATTGGTTTGCAACAGTACTTAGAGTAGTGATTTGCTTTATTATACTAACGGATCTTACCGAGTTTTCTGTTGAAGTTTTGTGTGGATGAAGTGTTCGATGATTGAGAAGGTCTCGATGTGAGAAGAAGGAAGAGAGGCAAGAGCTCAAGCTTGGGGATGCCCGAGGCACCCCAAGTAAATATTCAAGGAGACTCAAGCGTCTAAGCTTGGGGATGCTGGGGAGGCATCCCCTCTTTCTTCAACAAATATCGGTATGTTTTCGGATTCGTTTCGTTCATGCGATATGTGCAAGTCTTGGAGCGTCTTTTGCATTTAGGTTTTTACTTTTATTTTTATGCACCATGCCGGTATGAGATAGTCCTTGGTTGATTTATAGAATTCTCTATGCACTTCACTTATATATTTTGAGTATGGCTTTATAGAATGCTTCATGTGCTTCACTTATATCATTTGAAGTTTGGATTGCCTGTTTCTCTTTACATAGACAACCACCATTTGTAGAATGCTTTTTTGCTTCACTTATATTTGTTAGAGCACGGGCATATCTTTTGTAGAAAGAATTAAACTCTCTTGCTTCACTTATATCTATTTAGAGAGATGACAGGAATTGGTCATTCACATGGTTAGTCATAAAATCCTACATAAAACTTGTAGATCACTGAATATGATATGTTTGATTCCTTGCAATAGTTTTGCGATATAAAGATGGTGATATTAGAGACATGCTAGTGAGTAGATGTGGATTATAGAAATGCTTGTGTTGAAGTTTGTGATTCCCGAAGCATGCACGTATGGTGAACCGTTATGTGATGAAGTTGGAGCATGATTTATTTATTGATTGTCTTCCTTATGAGTGGCGGTCGGGGACGAGCGATGGTCTTTTCCTACCAATCTATCCCCCTAGAAGCATGCACGTAGTACTTTGTTTCGATGACTAATAGATTTTTGCAATAAGTATGTGAGTTCTTTATGACTAATGTTGAGTCCATGGATTATACACACTCTCACCCTTCCACCATTGCTAGCCTCTCTAGTATCGCGCAACTTTCACTGGTACCTTAAACCCACCATATATCTTCCTCAAAACAGCCACCATACCTACCTATTATGGCATTTCCATAGCCATTCCGAGATATATTGCCATGCAACTTCCATCAGCATCATATACATGACTTGAGCATTTATCGTCATATTGCTTTGCATGATCGTAAGATAGCTAGCATGATGTTTTCTTGGCTTGTCCGTTTTTTGATGTCATTGCTATGCTAGATCATTGCACATCCCGGTACACCGCTAGAGCCATTCATATAGAGTCATATCTTTGTTCTAGTATCGAGTTGTAATATCGAGTTGTAAGTAAATAAAAGTGTGATGATCATCATTATTAGAGCATTGCCCCAGTGAGGAAAGGATGATGGAGACTATGATTCCCCCACAAGTCGGGATGAGACTCCGCACGAAATAATAAAATAATAATAATAAATAAAAAAAGGCCAAAAAAGAGAAGGCCCCAAAAAAAAAGAGAAAACAAAAAAAGAAAACAAAAAATGAGAGAAAAAGAGAGAAGGGGCAATGTTACTATCCTTTTACCACACTTGTGCTTCAAAGTAGCACCATGTTCTTCATATAGGGAGTCTATTGAGTTAACACTTTCATACACTAGTGGGAATTTTCATTAGAACTTGGCTTGTATATTCCGATGATGGGCTTCCTCAAATGCCCGAGGTCTTCATGAACAAGCAAGTTGGATGCACACCCACTTAGTTTCAGTTAGAGCTTTCATACACTTATAGCTCTAGTGCATCCGTTGCATGGCAATCCCTACTCACTTACATTGATATCTATTGATGGTCATCTCCATAGCCCGTTGATACGCCTAGTTGATGTGAGACTATCTTCTCCTTTTTGTCTCCTCCACCATCATATTCTATTCCACCTATAGTGCTATGTCCATGGCTCACGCTCATGTATTGCATGAAAGTTGAAAAGGTTTGAGAATGTCAAAAGTATGAAACAATTGCTTGGCTTGTCATCGGGGTTGTGCATGATTTGAATATTTTGTGTGGTGAAGATGGAGCATAGCCAGACTATATGATTTTGTAGGGATAACTTTCTTTGCCCATGTTATTTTGAAAATACATGATTGCTTTATTAGCATGCTTGAAGTATTATTGTCTTAATGTCAAAGGATAGACTATTGCTTTGAATCACTCATGTCTTAATATTCATGCCATGATTAGACATATGATCAAGATTATGCTAGGTAGCATTCCACATCAAAAATTATCTATTTTATCATTTACCTACTCGAGGACGAGAAGGAATTAAGCTTGGGGATGCTGATACGTCTCCGTCGTATCTATAATTTTTGATTGTTCCATGCCAATATTATTCAACTTTCATATACTTTTTGGCAACTTTTTATATTACTAGCAAAAGGGCCCGTGCGTTGCAACGGGAGGAAAAAAAATCATATTCTTCAATGGTTATGACCACATTTTGTTCACACCTCATCTCATGATTTTTAAAATTTATTTACAAATGCAAGAAAATGTACCCTTTTTCAAATTTATTCACAAACTAAAGCAATGCTCATATTTTTGAAAAAATATATTGGTTGTCAAAAAAATTGATAATTCAAAGAATTATTCTGAATTTCAAGAAACATTTTCTAAAAGACATACTATAATATTTTGATCTAACCCGGCAATTACTTCTTCAAAATTCACGCTCATGTCGCAAAAATGTTGTAACAAACATGTTCAACTGAACTGTGTTTGGCACTGGATCAACTCATAAACTAACTTATAGACTGAAAAGTAGGATGCTTTTGTTGTCTTAAGGAAATACATATGGAAAACATCACAAACTCACATAGCTACATGAAAATTCGTAGCTTTGTACTTACCTAGCTCATCTATGGATCTCACTGATGCCAAGTATATATAGGTTTGCATTGTATTGTAGAGTTTTTCTTTGAAGCATATATAGGAGACTTGTATACTAATTCACACGTCCATGCAACCTTCGCTTGGCCCTGTCTGCTCATGCAGGTTAGAATTATTTTTTCATGCATAAATTATGTCGGGATTTTTTTTTATTAGACACTCCAATTGGGCTCTTGTCATCGCCGCGAAGTCTCACCCAGTTGGCACTGCAGTTGAAGCATATAAAAGCCAAAACTTGTATGTAAATATATGTTAAGTAAAAGGAAGTGATTCCCACAAGCCATGTTTTCTAACATATTTATGGGCATCCAAGATATTATGTCTGTTCATCAAGAAGATATGCATGGACAGATATCTTCATAGGCCGGAGCAGCAGCAATAACAGAAGGCAGCTGTTTCTAAGTGTCTTTTAGGCCTTTTATTTTCATTCACTAATTGAGCATATTTTATTATACATATAAATAGCGGACCATGCATCCCTTTGTAAGTGCAAACTTTGCACGTTTTTCTTAATGTTCGAGTTAATTGGAACCAAGGACCAAAACAGTAAGACAAAGACAGTGGATTAGTTTTCATAGCAAATATGTCCATGCGTTGCAACGAAATAAAAAATAATAATGCCTAGATGGTGGATACGGCGGCACATGGAATAATTTCTACCTTAACTCATTCCCTGTCCCCGCGATTCGGTCGTCGATGAGTTGGAGGTCTGGTCTTCTCGCCCGTTAGTGGTAAGATAGTGTATTTGGTCATCGTTCATTTGCTGTTGTTCTACATGGCGGCGGTGCCAAATTTGTATTCCGCCAAATCCCTTTGGATGGGAGGCTCTTCTTTGTCGGCCTTCGATCTGAGCGCATGGTTGTTGTACAGGAGCGACACCAGTTCTATTACCTTCTTCGTCGATGGTGAGGGAGGTGTGGTGGTGGATCCCTTCCGCCTCTTCTCTGGTGCGCTAGGCCGATGAGGCCGTTGCTGGAAGAATTCCCGTCCACAAAAGGTCCGACTACAGATTTCAGAGACCGCCGACAGTGGCAATGTGCCGTCAATTCGCGGTGGAGTGAGTGGTTGTTGGGTTCCTCAAGGACCTGGATGCAATTTCCTTATTTGCAGGGGGGAGGGCGTTGTGTCATTAATAAAAATAGGAAAATAATTTACGGATCGACACATCAGCTGATTGCTAGAAGAAACCAGGTGCATCGCTGGCGCTCCTGCATCGTATGGAAACCCACACACGCGCTCCCTAGTTTTTTTCGCATGTCGCTCCCCAGGGCGTTATCGGGTCGACCCCAGCGCCCACGACCTCTATATACTGGGCACCTCACCGACACTGCCGCCGGCCCACGCTGCGGCAACGACGGGCCAGGCTGCCAAGGTGGCGCGCGATGTTTTGGCAGCATAAATTGCTGTTGCGGCTGGGCGGCGTCCCCGCGCCGTGGTGGTGAGGAGCCCCTCCGGTATGGGGCGAAGGAGGCAGGGCTCCTGGCGGGCGGCCTGCGCGCAGGAGGCGGGTCGGTGGTGGCTCTTGCCGGGGCGGGGGCGTGGATCAGCACCGAGGCCCCCTCGGGGCTCTGGATTCGGAGTGGTCGTGTGGGTGACGCCTTGCTGCGGGGCTTCACTGGGGCGGATGCCGCTCGGCTTGAGATTGTTGGTACTGGCGTGCGTGCGGCTGCCGGTGGCGCAAGGAGGATGCAAGGGCTCGTCTATTTCTGTAGAAATCAATGGCCTGCTTGTGACACTGTTCTTCAGGCTCTATGTGCTTCTTTATGATTTATTTTTTTAGCTCCAACGGCAAATGGCTGGGCACCCCATGCTGCTTGTGACATTGTTCTTCAGGCTCTCTCTCTGCTTCTTTATGATTTATTTTTTAGCTGCAACGGCAAATGGCTGGGCACCCCATGCTGTTTCTTCTTTGGATTCATGGGCCTGTCCTTGTTTTCTCGCTTCAGCATTTTCGATTGATGACGCATAGTACATGCGGTAGGCATCTTTCTTCAATTTCTTGGCTAAACATGAATCACATCTCACCTTTTTCCCTGGCTTGTTGATTTTTGCAAGTCCAAAAGCATATAAGTTGATAGGTTTTGATGTAAAGGGGCAGGATGGGACTATTATTTCAGATCGAAAAGTTTAGCAAAGGCATAATCAAACGACATTTCCTATTTGGCGCTGCAGGCGCCCGTTACAGTGCAATTTGCAAACGGGCGCGTGCAGCAGACCAAGCCGGGCCGGCCCATCTTAGTTCAATCTTGTTTTGCAGAAACGAAGCCACGCTAGGTTCGTTACCATCGTTGAGCTCTAACCACCGCGCTATCGCCCTTCTAGTGTGCATAGTAATTCGCTCGCGCATTTTTATTTGTTTCTTCTGGTTCGCGAATGCCCGGTTTTGGGAAGCTTCTAGAACCTTCCTAAAATGGTTTTCCCCAGTTCGCGTTTTAGTTTACGGATGGTTTTATTCGGTTTTTTCTTTTTCCTTTTCTTTTTTAAAATGTGTGATTTTTAAAGAATTTCGTGTTTAAAAAATCGATGAACATTTTTTAGATTACATGAACTTTTTTAAATCCGATGAACTTTTTTTTAAATTCGGTGAACTGTTTTTTTTCAAATTCGATGAACTTTTTCAAATCCAATGAACTTTTATAAAAATAGATGAACTTTTTTCAAAATCGTTGAATTTTTTTAATTCGTGAAACTTTTTTTCAAATTCAGTGAACTTATTTTAAAATCAGTGAACTTTTTTCTGGTTTGATGGACTTTTATTTCAAATTTGATAAACTTTTTTCGAAAATCACTGAACTTTTTTTGAATAACGATTAACTTGTTTTTCAAATTTGATGAACGTATTTCAAAACCATCGAACTTTTTATCAAAATTGATGAACCTTTGTCAAATTCGATGTACATTTTCCAAATTTAAGTTTTCTTCCTTTTTAAAAATCTGTGAACATTTTTCCAAATTTGATGAACTTTATTGCAAAATCGATGAACATCTTTTTAAAATCAATGAACTTTTTTCAGATTTGTGAACTTTTTCTCTTTTGCCAAATAATTCAAAAGAATTAAGTGGTACAATAGATGAATGGTTCAGATCAATATACATAGCGCTGCGTACTTGTTATTAAGCGTTTGCCTCTGTTAATAATCACAAACGGCAAGTAGTTCTTGTGGATGGTGATACCTGTGCGTTAGCACGATGTGGGGAATTTGAAACCTGTATGGAGCAACTTTTTCCCCCATTTTTTGCGAGCTTTTTCCGTTCGCGGGTCTGCACGTTTTCGTGGGCCGGCCCAGTGCGGGGCGCTGCAGGCGCCAGGAGCAATCGAACTCTGTTTACCTATACCCATCCTCAAAAAAAAAAACCTATACCCAGCGAGGGTTCCCTAAAAAAAACCTATACCCAGCAAGGGGAGGTCAGAGCAGGCCGTGAAGTTCAACTTTTTAGCGGCCCATAAAAAAAATTGGGCCATTACTTACGAAGCCGCATGGCAGCGAAGACAACGTACGAAATTGGATAATATTGTAGAAACAAAATTTAGTACCACCTTGAATATGTTTTAAATTAGAACTGAAAGCGTAAAATTACGAGAAGAAGCGTATTGTGATGGTGAACCTACGGAGTCAATCCGTGCTTTATTATTAAAAATTAGGGATAGATTTTTGGGACTAACATATTAATCTAGTGCTCAGTGCCAGTTCCTGTTTGTTGCATGTTTTTGGTTTCGCAGAATATTCATATCAAATGAAGTCCAAACAGGATAAAAACGGACGAAGCTTATTTTTGGAAAATATGGAAAATTCGGAAGGAAAATCAACGCGAACCAGTGCCCGAGGTGGTCACGAGGCAGGAGGGCGCCCCCCCCCCCTTAGGGCGCGCCCCCTACCCTCGTGAGCCAACGGTAAGGCGGTTGACGCTCTTCTTTTGCCGCAAGAAAGCTAATATTCGGAAAAAAATCACGGCGAAGGTTTCAGGCCAATCGGAGTTACGGATCTCCATATATATACGAAACGGTGAAACAAAGCCAGAAGAGAACGCGGAACCAGAGAGAAACAGAGAGATAGATCCAATCTCGGAGGGTCTCTCGCCCCTCCCATGCCATGGAGGCCAAGGACCAGAGGGGAAACCCTTCTCCCATCTAGGGAGGAGGTCAAGGAAGAAGAGGAAGAAGGGGGCCCCTCTCCCCCTCTCCTCCGGTGGCACCGGAACGCCGCCGTGGCCACCATCATCATCACCGCGATCTTCACCAACACCTCCAACATCTTCACCAACATCTCAATAACCTTCCCCCCTCTGTCTACAGCGGTCCACTCTTCCGCAACCCGCTGTACCCTCTACTTGAACATGGTGCTTTATGCTTCATATTATTATCCAATGATGTGTTGCCATCCTATGATGTCTGAGTAGATTTTCGTTGTCCTATCGGTGGTTGATGAATTGCTATGATTGATTTAATTTGCTTGTGGTTATGTTGCTGTCCTTTGGTGCCCATCATATGAGCGCGTGCGTGGATCACACCATAGGGTTAGTTGTATGTTGATAGGACTATGTATTGGAGGGCAAGAGTGACAGAAGCTTCAACCTAGCATAGAAATTGATGCATACGGGATTGAAGGGGGACCAATATATCTTAATGCTATGGTTGGGTTTTACCTTAATGAACATTAGTAGTTGCGGATGCTTGCTAATAGTTCCAATCATAAGTGCATAGAATTCCAAGTAAGGGATGACATGCTAGCAGTGGCCTCTCCCACATAATACTTGCTATCGGTCTAGTAAAGTAGTCAATTGCTTAAGGGACAATTTCGCAACTCCTACCACCACTTTTCCACACTCGCTTTATTTACTTTATTGTTTCTTAATCTAAACAGCCCCTACTTTTTATTTACGTACTCTTTATTATCTTGCAAACATATCCAACAACACCTACAAAGTACTTCTAGTTTCATACTTGTTCTAGGTAAAGCGAACGTCAAGCGTGCGTAGAGTTGTATCGGTGGTCGATAAAACTTGAGGGAATATTTGTTCTACCTTTAGCTCCTCATTGGGTTCGACACTCTTACTTATCGAAAACTGTTTCGATCCCCTATACTTGTGGGTTATCACTTGCCCCCCTAGGGCGCGTCCCCCTACCTCGTGGGCCCCCTGGAGCTCCTCCGACTCCAACTCTATATATTGTGTTTCAGGGAGAGAAAAAACAGAGAGAATAATTCATCGCATTTTACGATATGGAGTCGCAGCCAAGCCCTAAAACCTCTCGGGAGGGCTGATCTGGAGTCCGTTCGGGGCTCCGGAGAGGGGAATCCGTCGCCATCGTCATCATCAATCATCCTCCATCACCAATTTCATGATGCTCACCGCCGTGCGTGAGTAATTCCATCATAGGCTTGCTGGACGGTGATGGGTTGGATGGGATCTATCATGTAATCGAGTTAGTTTTGTTAGGGTTTGATCCCTAGTATCCACTATGTTCTGAGATTGATGTTGCTATGACTTTGATATGCTTAATGCTTGTCACTAGGGCCCGAGTACCATGATTTCAGATCTGAACCTATTATGTTTTCATCAATATATGAGAGTTCTTAATCCTATCTTGCAAGTCTATAGTCACCTATTATGTGTTATGATCCATTAACCCCGAAGTGACAATAATCGGGATACTTACCGATGATGACCGTAGTTTGAGGAGTTCATGTATTCACTATGTGTTAATGCTTTGTTCCAGTACTCTATTAAAAGGAGGCCTTAATATCCCTTAGTTTCCGTAAGGACCCCGCTGCCATGGGAGGGTAGGACAAAAGATGTCATGCAAGTTCTTTTCCATAAGCACGTATGCCTATATTTCGAATACATGCCTACATTACATTGATGAACTGGAGCTAGTTCTGTGTCACCCTAGGTTATGACTGTTACATGATGAACCGCATCCGGCATAATTCTCCATCACCGATCCATTGCCTACGAGCTTTCCATATATTGTTCTTCGCTTATTTACTTTTCCGTTACTATTGCTATCATCACTACAAAATACCAAAAAAATTACTTTTACTACTGTTACCTTTTGCTACCGTTACCACTATTGTCATATAACTTTGCTACTAAATACCTTGCTGCAGATATTAAGTTCCAGGTGTGGTTGAATTGACAACTCATCTGCTAATACTTGAGAGTATTCTTTGGCTCCCCTTGTGTCGAATCAATAAATTTGGGTTGAGTACTTTACCCTCGAAAACTGTTGCGGTCCCCTATACTTGTGGGTTATCAGGAGGGTGGGCGCGCCCCCCTGCCTCGTGGCTTCCTCGTTGCTTCCCTTACGTGGACTCCAAATCTCCCGGGTTGCTTTCCTTCCAAAAATAAGTTCCGTGAAGTTTCAGGTCAATTGGACTCCATTTGATTTTTCTTTTCTGCGATACTCTAAAACAAGGAAAAAAACAGAAACTGGCACTAGGCTCTAGGTTAATAGGTTAGTCCCAAAAATCATATAAAATAGCATATAAATGCATATAAAACATCCAAGGTTGATAATATAATAGCATGGAACAATAAAAAATTATAGATACGTTGGAGACGTATCACCAATGCATAGGAAGAGAGTTAGACTTCGTCATTACATGATATATGTTACCTTGTGCTCACTACTAAATTACAAATCATTGTTAATTAAAATTGGCTTTGATACACCTTGGGATCCGGGTGGATCCATTACTCGAGCACTATATGCCTAGCTTAATGGCTTTAAAGAAAGCGCTGCCAGGGAGACAACCTGGAAGTTTTAGAGAGTTATTTATTTCTGTTGTGTGCTTTTATAAAGTTTAAAAACAAAAAAATAAAGAGGGGAACCCAAAACTTTTTCAAAAAGGAAAGTTAAAGTGAGAGAGACAAGCATGGGTGAAGTGGGGGAGCTCCTTGAACTTTGTTCATGCTCACGGAAACTTTGTGAATCTTGATTACATAAAATTTTCAACAAAAATAATTATCCCCTTGTACAATTCCATTGTATTATATAAATATTGTGCCAAGGTTTACCTTTAGGATGTTTACATTTGCTTGATGATTTGTACGGTGCAGGACAGAAACTTTGGCTGTAGTGCGCGATTTTACATTTTTTTGCTGGAACGTCAAATGGTTCTGATTCTTTTTGCACTGTCTTTCTATACAAATTGTTTATTTTTCCTAATTTTGGTAGAATTTTTCAAGTATCAGAAGTATGGGGAATGTTCAGATTCTTACAGATTGTTCTGTTTTAGACAGATTCTATTTTGGTTGCACAGTTTGCTTGTTTTGACGAAACTAACGATTCCTATCAGTGGAGTAAGCCATGGAAAAGCTATATTACTGTAGACACAATGCAAAAACAAAATATGAATTGGTTTGCAACAGTACTTAGAGTAGTGATTTGCTTTATTATACTAACGGATCTTACCGGGTTTTCTGTTGAAGTTTTGTGTGGATGAAGTGTTCGATGATCGAGAAGGTCTCGATGTGAGGAGAAGGAAGAGAGGCAAGAGCTCAAGCTTGGGGATGCCCGAGGCACCCCAAATACATATTCAAGGAGACTCAAGCGTCTAAGCTTGGGGATGCCCCGGAAGGCATCCCCTCTTTCTTCAACAAGTATCGGTATGTTTTCGGATTCGTTTCGTTCATGCGATATGTGCAAATCTTGGAGCGTCTTTGGCATTTAGTTTTCACTTTTCTTTTATGCACCATGCTGGTATGAGATAGTCCTTGGTTGATTTATAGAATTCTCTTTGCACTTCACTTATATCTTTTGAGTGTGGCTTTATAGAATGCTTCATGTGCTTCACTTATATCATTTGAAGTTTGGATTACCTGTTTCTCTTCACTTAGAAAACCACCATTTGTAGAATGCTCTTTTGCTTCACTCATATTTGTTAGAGCGTGGGCATATCTTTTGTAGAAAGAATTAAACTCTCTTGGTTCACTTATATCTATTTAGAGAGATCACAGGAACTGGTCTTTCACATGGTTAGTCTAAAATCCTACATAAAACTTGTAGATCACTGAATATGATATGTTTGATTCCTTGCAATAGTTTTGCGATATAAAGATGGTGATATTAGAGTCATGCTAGTGGGTAGTTGTGGATTAGTAGAAATACTTGTGTTGAGGTTGGTGATTCCCGTAGCATGCACGTATGGTGAACCGTTATGTAACGAAGTCGGAGCATGAGGTATTTATTGATTGTCTTATGAGTGGCGGTCGGGGACGAGCGATGGTCTTTTCCTACCAATCTATCCCCCTAGGAGCATGCGCGTAATACTTTGTTTCGATAGCTAATAGACTTTTGCAATAAGTATGTGAGTTCTTTATGACTAATGTTGAGTCCATGGATTATACGCACTCTCACCCTTCCATCATTGCTAGCCTCTCTAGTACCGCGCAACTTTCGACGGTACCTTAAACCCACCATATACCATCCTCAAAACAGCCACCATACCTACCTATCATGGCATTCCCATAGCCATTTCGAGATATATTGCCGTGCAACTTCCATCATCATCATACACATGACTTGAGCATTCATTGTCATATTGCTTTGCATGATCGTAAGATAGCTAGCATGATGTTTTCATGGCTTGTCCGTTTTTTGATGTCATTGCTACGCTAGATCATTGCACATCCCGGTACACCGCCGGAGGCATTCGTATAGAGTCATATCTTATTTCTAGTATCGAGTTGTAAGTAAATAAAAGTGTGATGATCATCATTATTAGAGCATTGCCCCAGTGAGGAAAGGATGATGGAGACTATGATTCCCCCACAAGTCGGGATGAGACTCCAGACGAAAAAATAAAAAAAACAAAAGAAGAAGAAGAAGAAGAAGAGAAAGGCCAAAAAAAGAGAAGGCCCAAAGAACAAAAAAACAAAAAAAAAGAGAGAAAAAGAGAGAAGGGGCAATGTTACTATCCTTTTACCACACTTTTGCTTCAAAGTAGCACCATGTTCTTCATATAGAGAGTCTCTTGAGTTATCACTTTCATATACTAGTGGGAATTTTCATTACAGAACTTGGCTTGTATATTCAGATGATGGGCTTCCTCAAACGCCCGAGGTCTTCATGAGCAAGCAAGTTGATGCACACCCACTTAGTTTTCAGTCTGAACTTTCATACACTTATAGCTCTTAGTGCATTCGTTGCATGGCAATCCCTACCCACTCGCATTGATATCTATTGATGGGCATCTCCATAGTCCGTTGATACGCCTAGTTGATGTGAGACTATCTTCTCCTTTTTGTCTTCTCCACAACCACTATTCTATTCCACCTATAGTGCTATGTCCATAGCTCACGCTCATGTATTGCATGAAAGTTGAAAAGGTTTGAGAACATCAAAAGTATGAAACAATTGCTTGGCTTGTCACCGGGGTTGTGCATGATGTGAATATTTTGTGTGGTGAAGATGGAGCATAGCCAGACTATATGATTTTGTAGGGATAACTTTCTTTGGCCATGTTATTTTGGAAAGACATGATTGATTTATTAGTAGGCTTGAAGTATAATTTTTTTTATGTCAAATGATAGACTAATGCTTTAAATCACTCGTGTCTTAATATTCATGCCATGATTAGATATGTGATCAAGATTATGCTAGGTATCATTCCACATCAAAAATTATCTTTCTTATCATTTACCTACTCGAGGACGAGCAGGAATTAAGCTTGGGGATGTTGATACGTCTCCGTCATATCTATAATTTTTGATTGTTCCATGCCAATATTCTACAACTTCCATATACTTTTGGCAACTTTTTATACTATTTTTAGGACTAACATATTGATCCAGTGCCCAGTGTCAGTTCCTGTTTGTTGCATGTTTTTTGTTTCGCAGAATACCCATATCAAACGGAGTCCAAACGGGATAAAAACTGATGGAGATTTTTTTGGAATATATATGATTTTTGGGAAGAAAAATCCACACGAGACGGTGCCCGAGGGAGGCACAAGGCAGGGGGCGCGCCCCTGACCCTCGTGGCCACCCCGTAAGGCGGTTGATGCCCTTCTTTCACTGCAAGAAAGCTAATATCCGGATAGAGATCGTGTTAAAATTTCAGCCCAATCGGAGTTAAGGATCTCCGGGAATATAAGAAACGGTGAAAGGGTAGAATCTGGGAACGCAGAAACAGAGAGAGACAGAGAAACAGATCCAATCTCAGAGGGGCTCTCGCCCCTCCCATGCCATGGAGGCCATGGACCAGAGGGGAAACCCTTCTCCTATCTAGGGAGAAGGTCAAGGAAGAAGAAGAAGGAGGGGGGCTCTCTCCTCCTCGCTTCCGGTGGCACCGGAGTGCCACCGGGGGCCATCGTCATCACCGCAATCTTCACCAACAACTTCACCGCCATCATCACCAACTCTTCCCCCCTCTATGCAGTGGTGTAACCTCTCTCTTACCCGCTGTAATCTCTACTTAAACATGGTGCTCAACGCTATATATTATTTCCCAATGATGTATGGCTATCCTATGATGTTTGAGTAGATCCGTTTTGTCCTATGGGCTATTTGATGATCAAGATTGGTTTGAGTTGCATGTTTTATTATTGGTGCTGTCCTATGGTGCTCTTCGTGTCGCGCAAGTGTGAGGGATCCCCGCTGTAGGGTGTTGCAATACGTTCATGATTCGCTTATATTGGGTTGCGTGAGCGACTGAAACACAAATCCGAGTAAGGGGGTTGTTGCGTAGGGGATAAAGAGGACTTGATGCTTTAATGCTATGGTTGGGTTTTACCTTAATAATATTTAGTAGTTGTGGATGCTTGCTAGAGTTCCAATGATAAGTGCATATGATCCAAGTAGAGAAAGTATGTTAGTTTATGCCTCTCCTTCATGTAAAATTGCAATAATGATTACCGATCTAGTTATCGATTGCCTAGGGACAAATAACTTTCTCGTAACAAAAAGTTCTTTACTAAAACTAACTTAGTTGTGTCTTTATCTAAACAGCTCCTACTTTTTATTTACGTAATCTTTATTATATTGCAAACCCATCCAAAACACCTACAAAGTATTTCTAGTTTCATACTTGTTCTAGGTAAAGCGAACGTCAAGCGTGCGTAGAGTTGTATCGGTGGTCGATAGAACTTGAGGGAATATTTGTTCTACCTTTAGCTCCTCGTTGGGTTCGACACTCTTATTTATCGAAAACTGTTGCGATCCCCTATACTTGTGGGTTATCATGATCGAGCAAAGACATAAGGATCATCCAATGTGAATTGTGTATGCATGTTTGCAGTTTTCCTTACGATGAATTGAGCACGGTGACTCATCACCATCAATATCATTTCGTGGCATGGATCCTCCAAAACGTATGTGCTACCTGGGATGGTCTCATTACAAAGCCACTAGCTTATAAATAAAGGTGAAATGATTGATATCTCAATAGAAGAGTACTGGAAGCAAGTACGAAAAAGTTGAATGGCTCATTGACTTAGAGAGAGAGAGAGAGAGAGAGAGAGAGAGAGAGTTAAGGAAAAGTTAATGCTTGCAAAGAAGAAATTGAATTTACTGTTGCAAGGCTGGTTCTTGTCTTTCTTTTTAACATCGGAGATCCACTCCCCGTGTATTTCTACTTTAGATATTATATTTATTTTATGAACTATTTGCAATATTTAAGGTATATATAAGAGATGGAAACGAGCAAGCAATCCGAAAAGACCAGGAAATACAACAAAATGAATGTAATTTTACCATCTCTATGTGCATGCTTGACGTGGCTGATTTGGGGTTGAAGAATTTGATGTGTTGTATCTTGCATAAATATTAAAGTCTACCATAAGTAATAGCCTACCAGGTTTGGAATTATGCCATCTATCATTGTACTATGATTCGGAGTTTCAACAAATCAAAGCATTGTCTTACCGTTTTTATTTTACAAACGGAAATTTATGTCGTCATTTTGCTGGAAAGCAAGATGTTAAGTGAATCATCAGGAATGTCTTGTACACACCGACACCACAACATAAGTGTTGCATATATGGGCACACACATACACCATCTGTTTGTAGTACATTTGTCATCTTTAGGTTGTAGAAACTAAAATGTTACTGTGTGAGATATTTCTATGGGTCCAGTAGGCTCGTCTGCAGTGAAATGTAAAGGTTCGGGACTTCGATCTTTCTTCTATAAATGGAGCAATGTCGCACATCCAACCTAGGTAGCTATAGACCAATAACCTTCCTACAAGGTGTGCAAACTTGGAGAGTTGGAGTACTCGTTAAGACTAGCCACAGTGGAAGTAACTTCAGCAGTAACATCGAGTCCAACTCAGCAAATTTGCTTATGTGGCAATGAGTTAATGAAGAGAGAGGTAGTTGTAGTAACTTAGCTAGTTACTGTAACATCACATATCCCAATGCAATATGAGTCTATAGCCTAATAAATGAATCATTGCATGTTACCACACTTAAGTTACTACCCACTACGAAGGTAGTAACATAGTCTAGGGATACGTGTATGTTACTAGTGTATGTTACTCTCCATTGTGGCTAGTCTAAACTTGTAGCTTCCCATGTAAGATTTTCGTACTTCCTCTTGAGCACTTGTAGTAATGGTGAGGTTGCTATAATTCTCAGTCGAGGTGGTGCAGTTGAGAGAGGGAATCTTCCGCAGAGCAGTAAAAGTCGCATGGCAGAGGTCATACACGGCACCGAGGAAGAGATGTTGGTGGAGAGGTTCGAGTTGGAAGCATCAAGAAATCTAATTATTGTGGGTTATGGGTACATTATCTTCTACTAGTATAACGCCCGTGCGTTGCCACGGGCTCTTCAAAATTTATAATCAGTATCTTTCATTTATCATCCCCTCATATTGGGTGATTATGGGGTGCTCTAATTAGAAACACAACAATCAAATATTAGGAAATTTCACCGAACGAACAACAACGAATAATACGATATCTATCAAACGAATAAAATGAGGTCATATTTTTGGTCCGTCATGCACTTCTGTTGAAAAGTGCCTATCCCTTTTAGAATCAACCCACTGTTTGCTCGCACGCAAAAAAAATACATCTCTAAAGTGGGGAACCGATCGGTGCCAAAAAGAACTCAAACTCCTATCCAATCTCGACTTCGTGCTCTTCCACTTCCATTGATAAAGATGGGACGTCAAGGATTTCATCATGATGACCTCGAGCAGCCGCCGACATCCCTCCCCACATCTACCCCTACCCCCTGCTGTCGCTTGCACTGTCCTTGCTCCTCGAGGGAGCTAGGGACACAATGTTCTCTAGGATGGGCATGACCAGATCCACGAGGAGGCCACATTCTTCCATGAGAACCCAACCAAGCACACCACCCTCCGCAACCATCCAATCCCAGCCTAACAAAGTCAAGACCCGCCATCGATCCACAAATCAGGCTCGCCGCATCCAGGTTCACTGCAAGTCTGCGACGAGTCTGTAGTCGACATCTTGACTTTGGCTATCCCCACGGAAGAATCATCGGATCCTGCTTACTTTTACCATCACTTCGTCTCTTCCCAAGGCAGCGACACCACCCAGCCAATCACCACCACCGCTTGCGGCTTGCCTACATAAAATCATGAGAAATCCCCACGGCGGTGCTGTAAGATCACCTTGGCGACCTCGACAGTGGCCGACTGGTCTAAGATCTAAGCTAGCCGCTCTTTGTAGAAACCAATAGAAGTAGGCATGTGACTCAGATTTGTTCTTTGGTGTGCATGCATTTCTTGCTGCCCACCAGCTCTTGTCTACAACTCGCCTATCTCTGTACCAGCTCTTGGTCTACAACTCGCCTATCTCCATGCTCGAGACGACCAAGCTTGATGCGCAAGCCGCATACGTATGCTAGAGCTATATCCAGGCCCTATGATTTTTGGATCACTGGCACTATGGGTGGCAGGACCGGAGTCACCCTCATCCACCAAGTGGATCAAGGAGGCCCACCACCTAGACTCTACATCGCAACATTTTGTGTTTTCCTATAAAAAGTAAAGAACCTTCTCTAATAAACGTAAATATAACCTTTTGGTTTTATAGTCTCAACTTTCCTACACTCCAATACCAGAAGGATTTCTTGGTTTTATTTAATGACCTTCTTGAATGTCATTCACTTAGAAAGGTAGTAATCCAATCTGTGATATTAAGGAAAATTATTAGTCATATTAAAGTGCAAAAGGCCCTATAGGAGTCAAAGCATGACTTTTATGGTTATACTATAATTTGCAAGATCTGAGATTTATGCAAGTGTACAATTAGAGAAGAGCCAATTAAATAGATTTTCACATTCAGAATAGTATGATTAGCAGTAGCACTTCAATTTTTTCATGTTTGATTAGCTTGCTAGGTGGTTATCACTAAGCATGTTGGAACGATGAGCATAACCTAACTTAGTTTAGTACGTGTTGCTGCAAATTAGTTCAGTACGTACGAAGCTGTTGCTAATTTCAATGCCTGGCTGTTGCAAGTTTCTAATGAAAAAGTACTTCAGGTCAAAGGTCAGGGAATATACACTTTTGTTATCATGGTTGTTTCCTTATAGTGAACAACTTTGATCACCACTTCAGCAGCTACTATCTATAAGAAGACATTAGCTAAGTAGATACAGGCAAATAAAGCATGTAGGCAAAACCAGAATTAAAAACATCCTTCTCAATGGAGCTCGTGCAGTTCGGAAGACCCTAATCATCGATGAGGGACCCCTCCGATGGTAGCATGGCGTGACAATTGCCGTCAATGACAACACCCAAAGTACCTTGCACAATCCATCGATCCAGTTCGGAACAATCAAGCACATACCTTGCAAAGTGATGTGGATCTGAAGCAGAGGTGGGAAGGTAAAGGCTCAGGTGAGGTGGAATGAGACGTTGATATAGACGTGCACGCATGAGAATAAGGTGGTGCCCAGGATGGATCTCCATCGGAGGAGGCCGGATCCGCTGGGGAGGAGGTCGTTGTAGTACCTGCCATCTGTGCGATGGATCACGGGGCTGGCAGGCAGGGGGAGGGGATAGGAGGGAGCGGGTGGGCTAGAGCGCAGATGGCGGATGCCCCCGACGACGGCTGGAAAGGATGGTGGAGGAGGTGGATGAGGATGGCGGCGGCGGCGTCTGCGGTTGCGCCTCATCCGCAGCCGTGCTGGTGGTGGTCGATGTGAGAGCCGGATGGCGTCGGCCAGAATCAGGCAGGGGCGACAAAGATTTAAAGGAGAGAGAGAATGGAGGCGATGAGCGATGGGAGGAAGGGCCACCGGCGATTGGGGTGGCCTCAGATCCGCCCTCCGTGGCCGCCTATTTCATGGGACGAACACCCGTGCTCACCGTCGGGCTCGCCTTCGGCCGCTGCCTTGCCGACATTCACGATGTAGAGCCCCTTCCTCCGATCCCATTTGCCAGGGAGGCAGCGCCATCCTTCATCGCAGAGAACGAGTCCACACTGAGATCCCAACCAGATCGTGATTCGCCTCCCCAAACCGCAGCGGCACATCCCACTCCATCAACGACCAACCTATATGAGGCGGAGGGTCAGTGTAGGACGCGAGCGCTGTCACCATGGACGTGGGACGCCGTAGGTGGGAAGGAGGCGGCGACGACGTCTGTGTTAGGAAGATCGCACGACGGCGGCGGCGTTTACTCGAGGGGATCGAGAGGAGCTGCGTTTGGTGCTGGGTGGGTTCTTTGGTGCGTGCGTGGGGCTGGAGATTGTGATAGGTGATCAGGTGAGGGCGTGCCATACCTGGATCGATAGCCTTACCATACCTGGTGGTAATTTAAATTTATTACCATATTCGATATTTCCTGAGTTATGGCCTTACCATACTTGGATTGACAGCCTTTGGGGTAATTTAAATTTATTACCATATAATTACCATATTCAAAATATCCTGAGTTATGACCTTACCATACCTGGATTGATTTATTACTATACGTGGATTAATTATGATTTATTACTATATGATTTATTACTATATGTGGATAGCCTTACCATACCTGGTGGTAATTTAAATTTATTACCATATTCGATATTTCCCGAGTT